>NC_059214.1:29628149-29828149 GCF_020615455.1 Coregonus clupeaformis
TCATCCTTGGGAGCAATTTCCAAATGCCTGAAAGTACCATGTTCAGCTGTACAAACAATAGTACGGAAGTATAAACACCATGGGACCATGCAGCCGTCATACCGCTCAGGAAGGAGACGCGTTCTGTCTCCTAGAGATAAACGTACTTTGGTGCGAAAAGTGCAAATCAATCCCAGAACAACAGCAAAGGACCTTGTGAAGACGCTGGAGGAAACAGGTACAAAAGTATCTATATCCACAGTAAAACGAGTCCTATATCGTCATAACCTGAAAGGCCGCTCAGCAAGGAAGATGACACTGCTCCAAAACCGCCATAAAAAAGCCAGACTACAGTTTGCAACTGCACATAGGGACAAATATCGTACTTTTTTGAGAAATGTCCTCTGGTCTGATGAAACAAAAATAGAACTGTTTGGCCATAATGACCATCGTTATGTTTGGAGGAAAGGGGGGGACGCTTGCAAGCCGAAGAACACCATCCCAAACGTGAAGCACGGGGGTGGCAGCATCATGCTGTGGGGGTGCTTTGCTGCAGGAGGGACTGAGGCACTTCACAAAATAGATGGCATCACGAGGAAGGAAAATTATGTGGATATATTGAAGCAACATCTCAAGACATCAGTCAGGAAGTTAAAGCTTGGTCGCAAATGGGTCTTCCAAATGGACAATGACCCCGAGCATACTTCCAAAGTTATGGCAAAATGGCTTAAGGACAACAAAGTCAAGGTATTGGAGTGGCCATCACAAAGCCCTGACCTCAATCCTATAGAACATTTGTGGGCAGAACTGAAAAAGCGTGTGCGAGCAAGGAGGCCTACAAACCTGACTCTGTTACAACAGCTCCGTCAGAAGGAATGGGCCAAAATTCACCCAACTTATTGTGGGAAGCTTGTGGAAGGCTACCCGAAATGTTTGACCCAAGTTAAACAATTTAAAGGTAATGCTACCAAATACTAATTGAGTGTATGTAAACTTCTTACCCACTGGGAATGTGATGAAAGAAATAAAAGCTGAAATAAATCATTATCTCTACAATTATTCTGACATTTCACATTCTTAAAATAAAGTGGTGATCCTAACTGACCTAAGACAGGGAATTTTTACTAGGATTAAATGTCAGGAGTTGTGAAAAACTGAGTTGAAATGTATTTGGCTAAGGTGTATGTAAACTTCTGACTTCAACTGTATATATATATATATATATCCAATCGGATAAACACCCCAAACAGCCTACTCGGAGGCATCCGCATGGTCCTAAAGCACACTGTTGCTTCGTTTTGCATCACATTCCAATGATAAAACTGGGGGGGGGGTCAAAAATGCAATTTCAGAATGTTGGGGGGACATGTCCCCCCCCGTCCCCAGGGAAAGTTGCGCCCCTGCTCACCCCTATACAGCGTATGTGAGTGGCATTTTACCTACTACATCATGCACTGTTTTCATTTTAGAAGTAATACCTAGAACTTACATCAATCAAAACATGATGGAGAAAAACAATTGTGTGTCATGTTTTAAATATCACATGACCGTATTGTCGGTATTCTTATGCATCTTTTCGTTTAGCATTTCAGCATGATGTGCCTAGGAACCATGCTCAGGAAAATATTATATAGCTTAACCTGTCAAGAGCTTGTTTGATTACATATTTGTTTTTAATACTGTTTACCATCAAATAATTGTCATATTAGGTTATATAATAATCTTCTACCATTTCCCCTTTCTCCCGGCCCTTCTCCAGCCCTGCTACAGCCTCTGTGAAGATCATCTCGCCTTTCTCCCAGACCCCCTCTGCTACATCCTCTGTAAAGACCACCACTGCCTCTGCTGTTTCTCAGGGCACCGACAGAGCTACTAGAGCTTCTAAGTGCTGTCCTCTGATATAGCCTCCAAGAGGAACCTCAGTACATAACACACTGTCTTTTTCTTAACTAATGTTAATACATCCATTAAAAACACAGCAGAAAAAAACTATGTCAGTGTTTTGATTTTATTAAGATATTGTGAGTAATCATAATAATCTATTTAGGCTTGTTTTGCATTCTGTTGTCTTTTTCATTTTCAGGTGAGCTGATTGGTGTGTGGACAACCTGCTCAAGCAGACTGGGAAGGCCATACAGGACATGGACCCTGACTCGGAGCAGACTGATTTTCAGGACTACTCAATGGACCCCACAGTTGCTAGTCTTCTGGATGACTTCACTACCACCACCGCTGCTGACTTCTCTGCTGCCAGCCCCACCCAAGCTGCTCCCACTATAGTGTCACTAGTTTCCTTATAGATCCTTATCAATCAGATCGAGCATTAACCTGCGGTTGCTCTTGTGTGTCACAAACCACTACCTTCCTTCCCACTGGGCACACACTGGTTGAATCAAATTTTTCCACGTCATTTCAGTGAAACTACGTTGAACCAACGTGGAATAGACATTGAATTGACATCTGTGCCCAGTGGAATGTGATGTATTTATAATTATATCAGGTAATATGCAGTCCACAAGAAACCGCAACAGATAACTGAATATTTAAGATACTAATTGCATAAACAAGGTAACAGGAGTATAGTACAGTAATAAACCAACCTCATTAGAACAACCCTTCTATATGTAATGATTATGCTACCATAATCGTTTCATTAACTCAGGTGATCTTAAATTCACCAATGTGAAAAATAATAACACTTTTGCAGACTATAGTGGTTGTTTAGAAATGTTATTTCTGTCCAAACTGGGGACCTTAGGGTCCACTCTTCCCCTTCTTCAAACATAGGACTTTTATTGTTTTTCAGCTTATAATAATGAATAATAAACACTTTTAAGAAGAACCCTACATTTTTCCCTTTTCCTTATTTTTCTCACTTTTTCCTCCATTTTCTTCTGCCCTCTTCTTCCCTTTCTTTCTCCCTTCTTCCATATATTATATTATTATATGAATTAGTTTTTCCTGACCATGTGCAAACCTGAGACTGAATCTAGGGACCTATAGGAAGTGATGTCAAGGGGATGTAGTTTCTTTTTCCGCAGGTGTGTGTTGATCATTCAGGCTGCATTTTAATAGCTAAACAGACGAGTTTCATGCCACTTCATTCCTTTGCTGGAATGGGCCCTTAGGGTAAACACATACCCAATACAGGAACCCATTAACACACACACACACCCTCTCCAAGACAATCCCCACCCTTAATTTGTCCCTACATTGACTCTTTAGCTATTTATTTGACCCACGGTGCATATACATATACATCCTGCTCCTTATGCCCGCTGGCTGCATCCACGTATTGTGTGATATCCTGTATTAGGCCTACACTACACTAGGGTCTTCCTGCCATCCTCTGGGTCACAAGTTCACATACTGAGGTGATGTAGGCTATATTTCCCCACATACTCCTCAAAAAGTTGTATTCATCCCACAGTATCTCTAGAGTATGTGATATTTGGTGTGTGTCATCATATTTAATTGTTTTCACCATCATACTTTTCCTTGAAGTGCAGGTGCGTTACGTCTCCAAATGCCACCTGTCCCTCCACATCCGGTAGGCTACATCTTGGTCCATAAATTAACTGATTTGGTCAATACCGTAGCCCACAACTCAGGTCCTGATTGGCACAAAAGGTACAAGGGGCGCGGCGTTGAAGTGCGAGTAGGCGTGGTAAAACTATCCAAACAGTCCTTGGTCAATGAAACTGAGTGCTCGAGGGCTGGCGCTCTGGATGAGGTGGGCGTTCTGTAGCGGGACGGGAGGGGTCTCTTCCACTTAGGCAGCAGAGTGAGATATTTCGACTCGAGCGCAGTGAGATGTGTAGCGCAACACAGTGATACCTGCTAATATCATTGGAGACAAGTTTGGAAAACAAGTGCTGAAGTTTGGAATAAAACGTCTTTGTGGTTCTCCAAGTGATACATTTGGTCGGACAAAGGAAAGCGTAACGAGTTTCCCAAACTTTGGAGAGAGAGGAGTCTAAACCTGTTTTCTTCCCCGACATTAGGACCCTGAGAGAGGCTGCATGAAGAGTGGATACTGTTTTTATTGGATTTTAATCTGGACATTATTTTCCTAAAATGTCCTCAAATTATTTCGCTTCCAACTGCTTTTATTGTATAGAGAGACGCGGTGACCGAGGAACGGGCGACTTCACCTGTCATGCGGAATACAAACTGTAGGAATAGGAAATTGTTTCTGGATTAAGCCTGCGGTTACAGTTGTTACATTTATTGGCGCGTGACCTAACTGCAAGTGAAGGGGAAATTAATTTTCAACTCATGTAATTGTAAAGCTTGGTGAATGATTTACAATTCGACCTCTCTATAGCCTCGACTTGGTGCTTTAGTCGATCTTTCGAAATCCTCCCAAAGTTTTAATTGATTCGTTGGATAAAACAACAGTCAACGTTTATTTAGATTTTTTTCCGGACCTTTACTGCATTTATAATCACCATGGTTCATTCGAAAGGTGCTCATGCGGTTGGAACAGAAACTTGCGGTCTGGAATGACATTTGTCGGTGATTTGTAGAACAGAGGACTCTGGACATGCTGCTGGAGCAATTACGCTCTCCTGGGATTTCATATTTCCGAGATGCAGTCATAAATTATAGGAAGAACTGAGCTGAGAAAATACTCAAGTCTACAGCACAATTTCAGTAATATTTCTACCTATATTTATTTCCGGAAATATCCCACTTTCCAATGGCGACCACAGTAAAACCCCAGCTATGCGGTGTCGTCCGTTGGCTGCTCGCGTTGCTCCTCTCCCAGCTGCCCCGGCTCGCGCATGCTGCCTCCAAGGATATAGTGTGTGAGCCCATCACGGTGCCCATGTGTAAGGGCATCGGATACAACCTCACCTACATGCCCAACCAGTTCAACCACGACACCCAGGAGGAGGTGGGCTTGGAGGTCCATCAGTTCTGGCCCTTGGTCCGCATCCACTGTTCCCCAGACCTGCTATTCTTCCTGTGTTCCATGTACACCCCAATCTGTCTGCAGGACTACAAAAAGCCCCTGCCCCCCTGCCGCTCTGTGTGTGAGCGGGCCAAGCGAGGCTGCTCCCCACTCATGATCCAGTACGGTTTTGAGTGGCCAGAGAGGATGAGCTGTGAGCAGCTGCCTCAGCTGGGAGACGAGACTCTGTGTATGGACCAGAACAGTAGCGAGACCACGACCCTCTCCCCTCTCTTGCCCAAACCCACCCCCAAAGGCACCCGCCGCAGGCAGCCCGCCCCCAAGCCCCCTGTCCCCCAGGAGTGTGACCGGGACTGCCGCTGTCGGGATCCTCTGGTGCCCATCAAGAAAGACGCCCACCCCTTATACAACCGGGTCCACACTGGCCCTGTGGATAACTGTGCTCAGCCCTGCCACCACCCTTACTTCTCCCAGGACGAACGCACCTTCACCACCTTCTGGATCGGCCTGTGGTCCGTCCTGTGCTTCGTCTCCACCCTGACTACCGTGGCCACCTTCCTCATCGACATGGAGCGCTTCCAGTACCCTGAGAGACCCATCATCTTCCTGGCTGCCTGCTACCTCTTTGTTTCCCTGGGCTATATTATACGACTAGTGGCGGGTCACGAGAGGGTGGCGTGCGCTGGGAGCGGAGACCAGCAGCACATCCTGTATGACACCACGGGCCCCGCCCTGTGTACCCTGGTCTTCCTGCTCATCTACTTCTTCGGCATGGCCAGCTCCATCTGGTGGGTGGTGCTCTCCCTCACCTGGTTCCTGGCCGCGGGCATGAAGTGGGGGAACGAGGCCATCGCTGGTTACTCTCAGTACTTCCACCTGGCTGCCTGGCTGATCCCCAGCGTCAAGTCCATCGTGGTCCTCGCTCTGAGCTCTGTGGACGGAGACCCAGTGGCGGGTATCTGCTACGTGGGGAACCAGAGTCTGGAGAGCCTGCGGGGGTTTGTGTTAGCTCCCCTGGTGGTCTACCTCTTCACCGGCTCCCTGTTCCTCCTAGCGGGCTTTGTGTCTCTGTTCCGCATCCGCAGCATCATCAAACAGGGAGGGACCAAGACGGATAAACTGGAGAAGCTGATGATCAGAATCGGATTGTTCACGGTGCTCTACACGGTTCCTGCTACTATAGTCGTAGCCTGTCTGGTGTACGAGCAGCACTACAGGCCTGGCTGGGACCGGGCTCTATCCTGCTCCTGTCAGGCTGAGAGACAGAGGCTGGGTCTGGGGCCCGACTACGCCATCTTCATGTTGAAATACTTCATGTGTCTGGTGGTGGGGATTACATCCGGCGTGTGGATCTGGTCCGGGAAGACCCTGGAGTCGTGGAGGAGGTTCACCGCTCGCTGCTGCCCCTGCTGGGCCTCCAAGCCCACCGCACCCCCCTCCATGTACAGTGAGGCCAGTACGGCCCTCACGGGACACCCCAGTGCGGCCTTGCCACCAGGGTCCTACCACAAACCTGCCCTGCCCTCACACGTGTGAATGGGACCCTTGAGGGTAGAGGAGCCACGAATGCACGTGTCCAGTGATAGCCCCCCCTGTCCTGTGTGTGACTGTGAACATGCCTCACCTGGACATTGGACAAGATGGTGACTGTGATAAAGCACCATACAAATCTCTGGAAGGAAAAGGGACAGAGGACAAGGAGATAACCAAGTAATTCCACAGGTTGTAAATACAACATTTATCGACCAACCAGCCTCATTAGCTCTTCTTCTTGGAACACACAGAACAGACACAAATGTGTTTTAACAGGAAAGAAATGGGACGTTTGTATCATATGAACACTGTGGTACTTCTGGTGCGCCTTGCTGCTTTGGTAAAGTACCACTACTTCAAAAGACCCACTAGAACATTCTCTCAGAGCGGGAAAATTGAGATGTGTTTTTATGTGTATAAACCAGTACTCCTGTCGATCTCTCTGGACCATTAGAGATGACTCACTATTTATTCCTGTATATATATATATATGATGCTCTATAAAAGACTATGGATTGAGCTGGCCCAGAATGCCCCCATTATCCAGGGTATTATTCATTGTGGACACTGGGTCCGTAATGGGTGAAAACAAAACAACTCGAGTAACACTGATGAAAATATGTAATTTTTATTTTCAGCACGATCCCCAGTGATTTGAATCACAATATTCTGTATGAATCAAGTACATGTTTGGTGTATCTGTGGTATGGATGCGTTTGTATGCTGCTCGAGTTGAATCAATCAGTATGTACCAATGCACACAATATTTGCCCTATTCTGCCTGGTAAAATCCAGCTTGGTTGACTGGCCGGTCTGTGAACAACCTAGCCGGTCAGTTCAATAGTAGGATGAGGATCTCTAGCCCAACTGTTGACCAGTTGCTGGACTGGATTTATGAGGTAATCTGAGTATGGATGTGTAGCAGTGTACCAGTAAACGACAGTTATAAAGTCTATACTTTTCTCAGAGTACTATTTTCGTTTAGAAATCAATGTCAAAGGTAGCCTCTAAAAACCACATACCCCATAATAGCAATTGCAGTGAATTTAGTGCTTTGGAATAGCCTTGATATAGAACATGTTGTAAGCGGTTTGGAGGGACTACTGTCTGTCTGTCAGATCAGTCTCCCAGGCCAGAAGAGAGTAGTCTCAAAGTGCACCTGGCTTTCGCACCTATGCCATTGTTACTACCTACCCCTAGTGGTACACACAGGAACTGTTCACACCAACCCAATCGTGAATTTATGTATCCCCTACGGCTCTGTATACATTTTCAATGACCGTGTCAGTACCCATCTTGTGAGTTTTACAAGTCAGAGGTTTACAAAAAAGGGCAAAACATTTCTGTTCAATGGTATCCTGCAGACATCAAAAACTGTCTTCTCACAAGGGATATACTGTCATCTATAGGAATTGTGGTGGACAGCCAGAGCATGGTTAACTCTGGGTGAACCAAAACCTTGTCCAGTTGCCGTTTTCTGCCTTTCTACTGTTGTGCTTGTCCAAGTTGTGTCGTGTGCTTCATTGTTTTTCTAATCAGACCAATGTGTAAGTGGTCCAGTGTCTGTCTGTTTAATTTATTAGCATGTTTCATCTGTGTGTGAGTTATACCCCATCATTTGTACATTTGCTTTGGCATCCTTCCTTAGACAAGTCTGGACTGCAGCTTTGTGTCTACTTAATTCTTCAAGAATGAAATGTCAGATTTAAAAAAAAATAGATATTTATGAAAATGCAGTTCTCTTACTCTTGTTTCATTTGTCTCTGACTGGTAGAGAATAAAACTGTGGACCAATCTGTTTCTGAGTATGTGTCATTTTATGTAAAAATGTATGTTTTACTTTAGACAATGCGCTGTGCCACTCTTGCATAGTCTTGTCTCCACTCCAATGAAAGTCACAATGATTTGTTTCATGATTAGTGTTTATTTAAAAATACTCCACCTGCAAATTATTACAGAAAAATGTCACAGCTAGCAGCCTACATAGTAAGCAAAAAAAAACTAAAAACTAAACAGAAAAAGACTCAAGTCTCTTTTCTTTTCTCTCTGTTGTGAATAAGTTATTTTGCACAGGGTCTGGGATCCGGCATCGGAGTATGGCTGTCCAATAAGAGAACAGCGTTCAAGTGACAGATTTCCAATGAGAGAACAGCGCTGTAGTGTGGCTGGCCTATGAGAGTACAGCATTGGAGCGGTGGATGCCCACCAGGTTGTCAGCGCTAAAGGACCTCATGGCTGCTCGGCTCAGATCCTTGTACTTGTCCTCACACAGTCTGGAGATGGCCTGAACACACACACACACACACACACACACACACACAGGGATGAGTGACTAGTCACTGTGGCTTCATACCTAATGCACTGGTTAAATTCCCTTTTTACAATTCCTATGTCTCGCTCTACCTGCTACTATCTTTGACGTATTCTCCAACCTCTACTAATACCTGTAAGCTCCATCATAGCCCTCTCCCACCCACCACCCGTTTACTACCCCTCATTGCTGTACCTCCAGTTTCTGTGCCCTCTCGTTGCCGAGTGGCTCCAGGGGGAAGCTGAGGTTGTTGTCGTCGGCCAGAGAACGCAGGTCGAAGTAGTACTTGGCGTAAACACTGGCTGGAACATTGATGTTGAACTGCAGCAGCTCCAGGAAATGGCGCTCCATCTCGTTCCTGACACACACACAGACAGACAAAGAAACATGGTTAATATACACATTCCTAGTAAAAGTTGCTCTTAGGCACAGCTTTAGGATCAACCTCCCCAAATGAAATCCTAACCCTGACAATCAGTGGGGGAGAAATGCCAAATGGACCTTAGATCAGTGATAGGGGTATCTTTATCCACAGGTCAGCCCTCATAGGGCATCAGTCTAATCAATAGCAAATGCCACTTGTCTTTCCCTGGAGCAGCAAGGAGAAGGGTGCATGAGGGCTATTCACTCTAACTGTCCTGCAGTGAAGACCATACTGGCTCTCTACAGGTTTATCATGTCTCTCCCTGTACAGATCCCCTTCATCATCCTCATCACCACGACAATGAATAAGAGCTGCAAGCTGCTCACCACGGAGACAGCATCCAGGATGCTTTGTGGGAAAGGTGACATGAGAGGGCCAGGGTGGCTGAAGGCTGGGGTGTGTGTGTGTGTGTGTTTGTGTGTATTGGAAGGATGGTCTCCCAGGGAAACTAATGGAGCGGGCGAGGGCTGGGGCCATTATGTAGGAGCGGTGAGAGCCACTCCAGACCCTCCCTCCCCTTTCCTGCCACCACCTCACCCCGCCAATCCCTGGCCCTCGGCCCAGCTCACAAAGAGCACTTCAATGGAGGAGATGAAACTAGACTGCAGACCGAGTACACACACACACAGAAAAACATAAACACGTACACAAGTGCACACACTTAAAAAAACAAGAGACATACAACACACTCCACCCCAACCCACTCTAAAACCTACTAGAATGATGACCAGTAGTATAGTGAGGAGCAGCCTACTGATTGCTTTGAGATTGCCTTCTGTATACAACCTCACTCAGCCTCCCTGCCTCTCTCCCTCTGTAGTCTCCTCTCAGTCTGATCCTAAAGCAGGGGCCCACATCACACAGCCCTGATCAGAGCTAGAGACTAGACAGGACTACTGCACCAGTCTACAGACAACAGCCCAATTAATGATCATCAGACCAGGGAGGGAAGGCGGCGGCGGTCTACGTCCGTTCTCCACGTCTGTTCTCCACCTGACATGACGACTCAAAATAATGACTACCAATGAGCCGCCTCCTTCAATGTGAAAAGAAGATATCTGAACCAGCACAGTACGGTTCAGGTTGGCACAATAGTGAGAAAAGGGTGTCTCCCCCCCACACACACAGTATTGTAATGACTCTATATAAGTGATATAACTGTGGCAGACGTACATGTCCTCCACGGTGATGTCTTTGAGGATCTGGCAGTAATCTACGTTCCAGACAGCCTGGTCATCCCACACCTTGGAGGCCAGCAGGATGGCTCCCAGTATGATAAGCTTCCAGTTACACGGACAGATGTCCATCTCAGCGTAGGTCAGCAGACGCTCCAGGTACACCTGGTGAGGTAGAGGGGTCAGAGATGTTAAGGTATGCATGTGCTGATAAACCTGTGGTGGCTATTTCACTTCAGAAATGTGATTGGCACAACAAAGAAAATCAGTAGGCACAATCAGTGGGTAACGGCATGTTATTGATGATATGCAAATGTGAGTAATAGTACTAGACATGCTTGATTTATTAGGACCAATCACACTGTAATAATCAAATGCAGGTCTACTCTATTCATTGATATAAGGTTCTGTTCACTTGACTTGCATTGACGATAGCTCAGCCTTCAACACCATAGTACCCTCCAAGCTAATCATTAAGCTCGAGGCCCTGGGTCTGAACCCCGCCCTGTGAAACTGGGTCCTGGACTTCCTGACGGGCCGATCCTTCCTTCACTGATCCTCAACACAGGGGCCCCACAAGGGTGCGTGTTCAGCCCACTCCAGTACTCCCTGTTCACCTATGACTGCACGCCTCCAACTCAATCATCAAGTTTGCAGACGACACAATAGTAGTAGGCTTGATTACCAACAATGACAAGACAGCCTACAGGGAGGAGGTGAGGGCCCTGGCGGAGTGGTGCCAGGAAAATAACCTCTCCCTCAACAAAACAAAAGGAGCTGATCTTGGACTTCAGGAAACAGCAGAGGGAGCACGCCCCTTTCCACATCGACGGGACCGCAGTGGAGAAGGTGGAAAGCTTCAAGTTCCTCTGCGTACACGTCACTGACAATCTGAAATGGTCCACCCACACAGACAGTGTGGTGAAGAAGGCACAACAGCGCCTCTTCAACCGCAGGAGGCTGAAGAAATTCAGCTTGGCCCCTAAGACCCTCACAAACGTTTACAGATGCACAATTGAGAGCATCATGACGGGCTGTATCACCGCCTGGTATGGCAACTGCACCGACCGCAACCGCAGGGCTCTCCAGAGGGTGGTGCGGTCTGCCCAACGCATCACCGGGGGCAAACTACCTGCCCTCCAGGACACCTACAGCACCCGATGTCACAGGAAGGCCAAAAAGATTATCAAGGACATCAACCACCCGAGCCACGGCCTGTTCACCCCGCTATCATCCAGAAGGCGAGGTCAGTACAGGTGCGTCAAAGCTGGGACCGAGAGACTGAAAAACAGCTTCTATCTCAAGGCCATCAGACTGTTAAATAACTACCACTAGCCGGCTACCACCCGGTTACTCAACCCTGCAACTTAGAGGCTGCTGCCCTATATACATAGACATGGAATCACTGGCCACTTTAATAATGGAACACTAGTCACTTTAATAATGTTTACATACTGCTTTACTCATCTCATATGTATATACTGTATTCTACTGTATTTTAGTCAATGCCACTCAGACATTGCTTGTCCTAATATTTATATATTTCTTAATTCCATTCTTTTACTTTTAGATTTGTGTGTATTGTTGTGAATTGTTAGATACTACTGCACTGTTGGAGCTAGGAACAAAAGCATTTCGCTACACCCACAATAACATCTGCTAAAAATGTGTATGTGACCAATAAAATTTGATTTGCTGTGCTTTGTCAATGGTTTCTATTATTCTGCTGCCCTCTGGTGGTACATTAGTGCAGATGCAGGTTAATACAACAATACCTAGTGGAATATATATCTACAGTATCCTTTCACATTTGTTGATTAATCATGTATTAGCTGCTGATACATGGGTGTATTATGGGTTTTGATTACGATTGTGTTGTTACTCACTGGACTGGACTCACCAAGGTGACGATGGCACACTCTGCAGTGAGCTGTGCAGCGCTGAACAGAGTTCTGACAAAGCGGTAGATGAGTTTGTGCTCGGGGTCTGTACGAGAGTAGTCATCTGGAACCTGCTCTCTCTGAAGGGAGAAGACAGTGTTAGACACAGATACAATATACACCAGTGGAGGCTGCTGAGGGGAGGACAACTCATAATAATGGCTGGAATGGAGTCAATGGAATGGCATCAAACCATGTGTTTGAAAATATTTAAGTAATTTCTCAATTTAGGTGAACTAACATCAAACCTAATGGGTTTATGCCGAGTTTCCTACTAGCTAAACTAAATCATATTCAATCCCCCTGCAGTGGTGTGTTATGCTGAAGTTGGAGCTAAAGGGGCACTGGTCTGGGCTATAGCATACAGTTGCAGTGTAAGGTCTAGAAGGGAGTGAGGAGACTAGCTGATGCGAGATATTGATGTAGACAAGGGCAGACACACCAGTACTGCCAACAGTACATCCACTGCAGACCTCTGTTTGGATGTAAACCTATATTAGAAGCTATTCTTTGGAATACATAAGATTCTGCAAACCCAGAGTGGATTATGGCAAAACTGGAACTGCCCACTCACCGATAAGGGGTGCATCTTCTCATCGAAAATGTCCAGTGACCTGTCGGAGTCCCTGAGAAAGACAGAGAAAGAGTGTGAACACCTCTACTATGAACCACACTGTCCCTAACCCCAATTCACAGACATTTTGCAAGGCCCAGAGACCACCAACGGATCCATAATACCTTCTACCCATGTACACTCAAACTGAACAAGTCATAACACGGCCACTCACCTGTTTTTAATGTGGTAGTATATCGCTAGTGTAACACTGGAAGAGGAGAAAGACAGAATTCATTAGAGCAGTGTTCAACTAGAAAAAGGTACATTTCCTGTATGTGCATATATGAAGGAAGCAGGTACCCACCATTTTATCGTGTTTTTCATGTTAGGCTGGCTGACCGTGCTGTCATCTATAAAGATGGTGGAACAGGAACTGTACTTCTTAGAGAGAGGGCCAGGAGAGGTCTGCAAAAGGAAATGTGACATTCAGTGGAAGTTGTCTTGGAAGTCAGACAATGCTCTATTGAACCCTATCCCTTTGAGGTAATTGATGCAAACACTAGCCTGTGGTGGCCATAGCCAAATAATTACATCACCAATTGGTTGCAGTCACTCCTGACAAACTACTTCCAAGGTAAAAGGTTTGGTTTGAAATGTGGGTGAACTAGGCTATGTAATCTTGGGTCAGAGTAGTCGCTCTATAATACAGAGCTGTAGTTAAGGCAGGACAGTGGACACACATAAAACCTTCATACCAGGTCTCCTGTTTAATTGTGTTTGTCTTCTAGCTGACCGGACACCACAGCCACTTACTACAGGGGCTACAGTCTGTTCTGTTCACCACAAGCACATAGGCTACATGAACACACACACACAGAGTAGGGTATTTGACCAGGTCAAAAAGGCTTGGCACTTAGCTAGTTTCCACAGTGGGGGTATAATATTATAGAAGGCAGAGTAAACCAAGGTAAACAGGGAAGCCATAACGCCAGCCAACCCTCTGCTCAAATCCTAGAAAAGCTGACCAATCAGAGTTACATTTGCATATGTATGAATTTGGTGTTGTCTTCCACAGAGTCGGGACACTAAATGTTTTGGTGTCTCATCTGCCAGAGCCACAGTGCATCCGATGACCCCAGGTGACAATGACAACATACAGCTAACTCTGGAGCATGTGATGAATGCAAGCTCACACACACACACACACACTTCACATAATTGTCATTGGTTGACACAATCTCAACCTAACCATTAAATACTTACATGACCAACATGGTTTATGTGATTGCTTTTCCTCTTGTCTCGCACTGGAAGGAAAAAGAAAATAGGCCATGTCAGACAAAACAGTCAGGGAAAGCATGAGTAACAGTCACATTGAAAGGGAAAGCATGAGTAACAGTCACATTGAAAGGGAAAGCATGAGTAACAGTCACATTGAAAGGGAAAGCATGAGTAACAGTCACATTGAAAGGGAAAGCATGAGTAACAGTCACATTGAAAGGGAAAGCATGAGTAACAGTCACATTGAAAGGGAAAGCATGAGTAACAGTCACATTGAAAGGGAAAGCATGAGTAACAGTCACATTGAAAGGGAAAGCATGAGTAACAGTCACATTGAAAGGGAAAGCATGAGTAACAGTCACATTGAAAGGGAAAGCATGAGTAACAGTCACATTGAAAGGGAAAGCATGAGTAACAGTCACATTGAAAGGGAAAGCATGAGTAACAGCCACATTGAAAGGGAAAGCATGAGTAACAGCCACATTGAAAGGGAAAGCATGAGTAACAGCCACATTGAAAGGGAAAGCATGAGTAACAGCCACATTGAAAGGGAAAGCATGAGTAACAGTCACATTGAAAGGGAAAGCATGAGTAACAGTGACATTGAAAGGGAAAGATTGAGTAACAGTGACATTGAAAGGGAAAGCATGAGTAACAGTCACATTGAAAGGGAAAGCATGAGTAACAGTCACATTGAAAGGGAAAGCATGAGTAACAGTCACATTGAAAGGGAAAGGATAAGTAACAGTCACATTGAAAGGGAAAGCATGAGTAACAGCCACATTGAAAGGGAAAGCATGAGTAACAGTCACATTGAAAGGGAAAGCATGAATAACAGTCACATTGAAAGGGAAAGCATGAGTAACAGTCACATTGAAAGGGAAAGGATAAGTAACAGTCACATTGAAAGGGAAAGCATGAGTAACAGTCACATTGAAAGGGAAAGGATAAGTAACAGTCACATTGTGCTTATGAGAGAGCAAAGGAGAGTCACTTACAGTAGCCTAAGTATCATCTCTCTACATAGCGTGCTAGAGCAGAGACATTGGTGGTGGAGAGGGCGAGTTACCGCCGTACCAAGTAGCTAAAGTGCATAAGACGAGAGTGTGAGACGTGTGCCGTATGGGCTCTCGTGACATCATGATCATGTCTCTTGTGTGATGATGTGATGCGAGCAGAGTAGATTACTTACACTCACAGTCTGTCTGGGACTTGCTGAGGAAGATGGTGCTGGCTCTGGCATGGTCCGATGGGTGGGACTCCTGGGCCAGTTCTGGAACACACAAATACACCATGGACCAATACAAAACAGAGTAGATAACTGCCTGTGTAAACTATCTTAGGTCACCTGAGGCCAGTGAGAGGAAAATGAGACCTGATGCTCCATAAATGACTAAAATGTAAATGTAATACAGACAGTACAGTGATCTGTACAGGACGTCACTGAAACAATTGAACCATTCCTGTACTGCCGTATCTGGGATGAATGCATGCCATTACCCAATTAGATGAATGCAAATGTGTGTAGGAAAGCCAGGCTATGTAACCAAACATACTCTTGGACAGCAGCATTGCATACTAAATGACGCAGATCAATTTCATGATCTCATTTGCAACCACACCACATAACGGGTTCACTACACACAGGTTCAACGGTTAGGCTTAGCAATTAGACACCCTGAACCAACCATAATGCATTAACAGCTGCCTCTCTGTCTGGGATTGTGAGCCCCTGGTCTGGAACGTGGCAGGCAGGGCCAGGGGGTATCAGGTCAGGTGGGTTGGCTTAGCAGAGCCAGCGTGACCCCTGCCCACTCAGGCTGTGGCTCTGTGGCTGTGGCAAGGGCGCGGGGATGGTGGTATGGGACTGGCAGGGAGGGGGCAACAATGAGGCCTTTGTCTGGGGTCGCTGGAGAACACTGGGTCCTCTCTCCTTAAGCTCCACCCACACTGGCCAGCATGCTGAGAACCAGAAGGGGGAGCAGAGAGGAGGGGTGCCCGTGCCAGTCATGCCTGCCCATCTGCAGACATGCTACCGAACAGAGTGTGTGCTTTGCAGAGCATAGAGAAGCATCATGGACAACTTGGACCAACCGGTAATATAAGCAATTTTACATTACAATAGGCCTTTAATCTGTTACATTCACTGATAAAATGGACTCAATTTGACCACTAAAAATTATATCTGCCACTCTGCAAATGGTGGCCCTCAAGAGCTTTTGACAGTGATTTGGTGGTCCCTGAAACAGAAAAGGTTGGGAACTGCCAAGGTAGACTAGGTTACAACACAAAATACAGCGCGACATACACACTTCTGCCACTACCTATCAGATAAATGGCACTCAGATTAGAGTATGTCAGACACCATCATGTGATTACTGCATCCTAGATAAGATCCCAGCCACACAGCTCCTCCCTCCACCAATCACACCCTGACCTCTGCATGGACTGGAGTCTTCCTGCCGGGGAATCCAATGCACGCTGAGCACTGTCTGTGCCCATCATGGTATTTCTGTACCAGCTCCACTGCTCCAGTTTAAGAGGTGTGCCACTGCCATGTGATGCCAGGGAATGGGATGTGGAGTGGAGTTGGAGCCAGGCGGGCATATCTCAACACTAAGGGGGGCAAGCCGTGGTTGGCATGTTACCCACTACTGCAGTAGTAAGCCTATATGAGAATCTGCCATGCCCCTGGACCTACTACTCTGCTGCAGTAGTGGGTATAGGTCTGGATCATAACCAGTTTTCATTCAAACTGGATACAGGATTACTTCACTCCCCCCCCCAGGACACTTGTTCACGTTGTCTATAGGTTCTGCACGTGTGCTGCACAAAAAAAAAAGTCCCTGATATTCACACCTCTACTCAATACAACACATTGAATTTAAACTTCACACTTAAGTGTTTCCCCTAGGATTTTTTTCAGCAGCAGTGGCAAAGTTAGCATGGGGGGTGGCAGGGCGTGGTAGTGGCCAATGGCGCAGTCTCCGACCGCAAATTTTAGAGGCCCTCCTCTTGGCCGCAGGCCCTCCTCTTGACCTCATGCGGTCTCTTAGACAAATTTCAGTCAGGTTTCCGACCTCACCACAGTACTGAAACAGCCCTGATTAAAGTTTTAAATGATATACGGCTGAATACTGATTCTGATAAAGTAACAGTTCTGGTTCTATTAGATCTCAGTGCAGCATTTGACACTGTCGATCATGGAACACTTATAGATAGGCTGGAAAAGTGGGTAGGACTCTCCGGGACAGTCCTTGATTGGTTTAGATCTTATCTAGATGGCCGGAGTTACTTTGTCACCATTGGTAATCATGAATCTGATAGGGTGGCTATGACATGCGGAGTTCCACAGGGATCAGTTCTCGGACCGATTCGGTTTAATCTCTATATGCTACCGCTGGGCCAAATTTTACAGAACAACAACATTAACTACCACAGCTATGCTGATGATACTCAAATATATATGGCTCTCGAACCGTATGACAACAGCTCAATAGACTCTCTATGTCACTGTATAGAGCACATAAATACCTGGATGAACCAAAATTGTCTACAATTAAACCAAGATAAAACTGAGATTATTGTGTTTGGCAACAAAAATAAACAAGTATTAGTAAAGAGCTGGATTCTAGGGTCCTTAAAACCAGCGATCAAGTGCGTGTTCTGATAGACTCAGACCTCACATTTAACAGTCATATCAAAGTGGTCACCAAAACAGAATTCTATCATCTAAAAAATATAGCCAGAATCAAAGGCTTGGTGTCCCAAAAAGATCAAGAGAAGCTCATCCATGCTTTTATCTCTAGTAGGGTTGACTACTGTAATGGCCTCTTAACAGGACTCCTGAAAAAGACTAAAAAAGCTGCAGCTCATTCAGAATGCAGCTGCTAGAATGTTAACCAGCACCAAGAGAACGGAGCACATCACTCCGGTTCTTAAATCTTTACATTGGCTTCCAGTCAGTTACAGAATTGATTTCAAAGTGGTGCTTTTAGTTTATTTATCTTTGAATGGTTTAGGACCCGAGTACATGTCTGATATGTTTGAAGAATATAAACCGAGCAGTTCTTAGATCCATGAACACAGGTCAGCTAGTAGAGCCCAGAGCCCAAACTAAACATGGAGAAGCTGCGTTTAGCACTGATGCTGTACACAACTGGAATAAACTACCAGAAGATCTTAGATGTGCCCCAAACGTATCCATTTTTAAATCCAGGTTAAAAACACTTCTTTTCACGTGCCTACGACTGAGCACTTAAACTTAACCACACTGTTTAGCCTTATAGCTTCCTATGTTTTTATTCGATTTTTAATCTTTATATGTTTTTTTTATTATGATGTTTTCATTATTTTTGATAAACATCTTTGTAAAGCACATTGAATTGCTTAGATGTATGAATTGTGCTATATAAATAAACTTGCTTGCTTCAAATTGGTGAATATCGACGAAAAGTGGCGAGTTTGCATCCGTATCACTATACTTAGGTGCCGATACAATTTGTATTACGATTCTATTAGGTATTATGATTCAATACTGTGATTTTATTGGTCCAAACATTGATCACCATATGTCTGCTGCAGAGAGACAAGAGATAGCCATGAGAAAACAACGTACTGAAAACAAATTGGCTCCCTATTTAAAATGAAGATGAGAACAAGTTATGAACAAAAAAAAATACTGGGAGTTTTGGTGCAGTCAACTAGTGCAAAAATAATATTGCGATATGCAACTATCGATTTTTCCCCCCCATCACTAGTAATCAGCCATCAAGTAAGAACGATTATAGGCTTCTTTACTGTCTCCTTGTGCAGAAATGTGCGTTGAGCCCTAGGCTCTAGGTGGAAGGGATAGCAGTAGTAGACAGGCAGGCAGAGCAGACAGCATTAATAAACGCTCTATTGATTATTAGGGCCATTGCTGCAGCTGTAGAGGAAAGTCCTTGCTGTGAGATCAATGGCCTATTGGCCTTCACAGTCCAGACAGCAGGATGGGTGGGCTGCCTGAACCAGGGTGAGCCGGCTGTGATGGTGATGTAGTCTATTATGCTCCAACGTGTCTCCGGCGCTAGGCCGAAGATGAAGAGCGCAAGTCTCTGAACATGGTGACTGCGCTCTAAAACGTTTCATTTCCTGGCTCTCACAAGACAGACAACACTTTGGCATGAGTGGCCCTTATCAGGTGATCTACCCCGCAGTTCAGTCTATACCTCTTTATCCTCCACCTACAGCTGGTCCTAGACCTGTGATGAAAAGCTGGAGGACTGCCTTTATAATAGTGCTGAGCGATTAGCGCTTTTTGAGGTCGGTTCGGTTATTAAAAAATAATCAAGATTTTTGATTTCGGTTTCGATAATTGTTTTTAAACATTAAATGCACTATGCATTATGTGTGTTGAATGCTGTAACACAGAATAAAACAATTAATACAAGTCCCATGATGGTAGTGACTGCCCTACCCATGACTGCTTATCACTTATCAGTTATTCACATTTCTTTAATAAAATATTTCAGTTGTGTATATTACATTTGTTTTATTTGATAACTTTATTATTTCATTCCAAGTCATCATCTCATCTCTATAGAGCTGCTGCCTATGCTGTCTGACAAAATCACTATTTTAGTAGTTCAAAGTAAATAAAGCATACTTTTATAACTGCTGAATACCAACTATCAATCACTTAGATAATGTATTTTCAGGTAAAGATACCTCACGAAAAAACTGCTCTCTTGATCAAACATTCTTCTGTCTCCTATGTAGCAGGCGTAAAAGAAACAGACCGGACAAGTTTAGCAGTGCATTGGATTATGGTCATTGTAGTTAATTATCACGTTTCCTGCACTAATCTATGTAGAACATTGGCCTGTTGGAAACCACAACTCCCTACTACATCACACCGTTTGAGCTTGATCTGATTTATCTCTAGAGAAACTGCAGCACACTGAGCTCACAGAAAAAAAGACGAACAAAATGGAATTCAAATAATTGAACCAAAGTCGGTCAATTAGTTATTTAAAAACCGAAAAATAACCAACATTTCGGTTAATCGCTCAGCACTACTTCATAAGGACACAAAGAGGGACTGACCATCTAACTCTGACCCAGGGTCAGCCTTACAACAGCTGGGTCCACCACACTAGGCTTAGTGCTAGTAGACTGGCAGGCCCTCTCTCTCTGGAGTCAGAAATAAACCAGGGGAGCTGGGGAGTGGGGAAAGTGCTCTCTCAAGGGAATGCCTCCGTCTGTTACAGTAGGGTGGGTGAGGGGTTGCAGTGATCAGTGGATATATCAAGGATTCCTTCATCTGTTTATGGCAATGACTGCTAAAACAAGACATCCTTGTAACATTGCTGCAATTCTTCTTTCATGAGGAGGATATCCCAAGCTGAAAGGCAAGTAATGAAATCACATGGGTGTCATCCATAGACACAAGGGGTCTTACACTCACTGAGGCTTAAAATAGTTATACTGTAGCTACATAACACTGCTTCTCAGAGAACAGTGTTCATAGTATTGGTTTTAAACAGCTTTTCCACTTGTATCTGACGTGTGAGTGAGTGAGAGAGAGAGAGAGAAGCAGCTGTCCTGTGGTATCATGTCGTCTGGATGCAAGGGATATCTGGGAGATTTGGGGAATAGATTCTTGGGGGGTCTCTGCCATACTCCACCAGCCAGCCAGAACATTTTTTACATTTTAGTCATTTAGCAGACGCTCTTATCCAGAGCGACTTACAGTTAGTGAGTGCATACATTTTCATACTGGCCCCCCGTGGGAAACAAACCCACAACCCTGGTGTTGCAAGCGCCATGCTCTACCAACTGAGCTACAGGGGACTACACGCAAATGGCACCCTATGCCATAGTGCAGTACTTTTGACAAGGGCCCATAGGGCTCTGGTAGTACACTAAATGTGGTCCTTTGTAGCTCAGTTGGTAGAGCATGGAGCTTGTAACGCCAGGGTAGAGGGTTCAATTCCCGGGACCACCCATATGTAAAATGTATAAATGCATGACAAAGTCACTTTGGATAAAAGCATCTGGTAAATGGCATACACTCACTAGCCAGTATATTAGGTACCCTCATTTACTACTGGGTCAGACCCCCCCCTTTACCTCCAGAACAGCCTGAATTCTTAGGGGCATGGACATGTTGCTCAATTGGTATCAAGGGACCTAACGTGTGCCAGGAAAAGATACCCCACACCATTATATCAGCCTGTACCGTTGAGACCAGGCAGGATGGGGCCATGTTGTAGATACTGGAACCAGCGCACCTGGCACAGACAACCATACCACACTCAAAGTTGCTTAGGTCACTCGTTTTGCCCATTCTAACGTTCAATTGAACAGTAACTGAATGCCTTGATGCCTGTCTGCCTGCTTTATATAGCAAGCCACGGCCACGTGACTCACTGTCTGTAGGAGCGAACCATTTTTGTGAACGGGGTAAACCTAATAAACTGGCCACTGAGTGTGTATTATAATAGGTTATGCATCCCAAATGACACCCTATCTATCGCCTGACTGGCTGAGCTAGCTGGGCTGTGGAATGGCTCAGTTGGTAGAGCGTGGCATTTGCAACGCCAGGGTTGTGGGTTCGATTCCAGTATAAAAAATAAAAATGTATGCACTCACTAACTGTAAGTCGCTCTGGATAAGAGCGTCTGCTAAATGACTAAAATGTAAAATGTAAATGAATGCCCTCATCACTGGGATCAATGGTGGTGGCAACACCAAAGTTGAGCTCCTCTGCTCTCAACCAATGGGGGGCCTGAATGGATGAGTGCATAGTGCCTGATGTTGGCGCAAAAGGAGGTGTGTGGCTGTGTGTGTTTACCCCAGGGGTGCAACACCATGCAGGGCCTAAATCAACAGTAGTAAAAAAAAAAACTGTAAACGACCAGTGTTTAGATCAAATACCCCTCCTACCCAGGCAGCCTCATCACACCTAATTTTATGTGCATGTAATTCAATTGGCTACAGATCTGAGGGAGGTGTATGAGAAATAGTGTGTTCAAAAGACTAAATGGGTGTAAAACTTAAACCGGAATATTGTACCTTTAGTATCTCTACGGCAGCAGCTAATGTAAATGTGCATTTGGAGGATGTAACCTGACAGGCGATGTATTGAAGTTACTGCAGGTAACAATTGAGAGCATCCTGTCGGGCTGTATCACCGCCTGGTACGGCAACTGCACCGCCCGCAACCACAGGACTCTCCAGAGGATGGTGCGGTCTGCCAAACGCATTACCGGGGGCAAACTACCCGCCCTCCAGGACACCTACAGCACCCGATGTCACAGGAAGGCCAAAAAGATTATCAAGGACATCAACCACCCGAGCCTCTGCCTGTTCACCCTGCTATCATCCAGAAGGAAAGGTCAGTACAGGCGCATCAAAGCTGGGACCGAGAGACTGAAAAACTGCTTCTATCTCAAGGCCATCAGAATTAAGTTGCCATCTCTAGCACATTAGAGGCTTCTGCTGCCTATTGAAATCTCTGGCCACTTTAAGAAATTGAACACTAGTCACTTTAATAATATGTATATACTGTATTCTATAATATTCTACTGCATCCCAGTCCATGCCGCTCTGTCATTGCTCGTCCATATATGTATATATTCTTAATTCCATTCCTTACTTAGTTAGTTTTGTGTGTATTGGGTATATGTTGTGAAATTGTTAGATATTACTTGTTAGATATTACTGCACTGTTGGAGCTAGAAGCACAAGCATTTCGCTACACCTGCAATAACATCTGCTAAACACGTGTGTGTGACAAATAAAATGTGATTTGAGGTAAAGGCAGAAGACAGGAAGAGAAGAGGGCTAGGATCTCTTATCTCCTTGGAGGTGTTCAGATACAAAACAAGAACCTGTAGTGCTTTTGTATTTCTAGTAAGCACAGTCAGTCACAGTGACATTCTGTTAACATTTCCAATCCCACTTATGCGGGCGTGACACCTACCGTCAGGCACCTCTCTATCGCTAATGTGCTGCAGGTACGGGCCGGTGTCGTCACTCACGTCCGTGCTTAGTTGGTAGTTTTCCTGGCGGTCCGCCAATTGCCTTGGTAGTTTTGGGCTCCCCTCCGGGGACACGCAGCATGCTATCGTATTCCCCATTACACACTAGGGATAACCTCAATACTATTTTACATCCAGCGTAGTGCAAAATTCCTTAAAAATCAAGGATGCTTGCTAGCCTTAGCTACCAACATACGCTTATGATTCACCTTTAAAAAAAAAAAAAAACGTCTAGAATGAAAACAGAGAAATGCTTCAATTATAAACAAAGTTGCTGCCAAGGAATATCAATAATTTGCACTTCTGCTCGCATGTGCTCCTTCCGCCCCATCCATTAATCAGATTGCTGGCTGTGCAACAAAAATAAAAATCGATGTTTGTTCGAGTATGCTACATTATTTACATAGAGTAAAAACAAGGTTGCTCGCTTAACTCCAGAAATAATTTGTAACACCGAGGTCATCAAGAAGCTGTTTAAACCCGAGCAATACAAGTGGTTGCCCATTCATCCATTGAACATTCCTTTACATACAAAGTCAGCTAGCCAGCAAGCTAGCTAGCTGTTGCAGCAACGGAACATTGTCTGTAGGAGCGATTAACTAGCGACCTAGCTAGTCCCTTTAAACAATATAACAACTACTCCACGCATACGCAACTAGTTTCCAGCCGTCGATCCCAAATAGTTTCCAAACAGGGATTCCCAATTGTCCGAGGTAAATTTGATCTCTCACGCCAGTCCCTTCTTTGATTCCCCACCCGCCAGTTCTGCGTACCGCTCCTCGCCACCACCGCCATCTGTTCCGAACACCACTACCTGGAATGCACAGTTGTTCCAACCACTTACAGAATTCCTTAAATTACTATTGGGCGTGTAATCAAAACGAGGTGAATTTCTCAATGGTCATGGGTTCAAAAATGTGTCAGTTGAAATAAATTCTGAACAATAAATATATTCAGAGCACACATCTTCATCCTTATTGGTCTTTAAAATATGAAGAATGAAGAATAACAGTCTCCCATCGTTCAATGGGCGGATTCGATCATTCTGAGCCGCGGGACACCAGTCCATGGCCTGTGAAGTGACCGGGCAATGGCGGTGAGGCATGAGTGCCCTTCTCAAATCGAACAGTAATCTGCGTCGCTTGGTCATGTTGTCAACAAGGCAGCATGGTGCATCGTGCAGAATCATAAAACATATATTTTCCATAAAATATACACTCACCGGCCAGTTTATTACTAAAACGAATGCAATCAACTTTCACCCTGTGCAAAACACGCCAACCGAGCGCCCGAGACAGATTAATCGAATCCCCTCATTGTACATGTCAATCAAGTTATTCCACCCATATAAGGACAACCTCTTGTTTAATCGTCTATTTGATTGGATAAAAACCAAGGAAAAGGCCGTACCTCAATTATTCTTCCAGAAACAGTGCCTTTATATTGAGCTCTTCATTCTGAACATTTTACAATTCTAATTAGAAGACGCACAGGTCAGAAATTATAGACACAGGGTTGATACCATTTTGATTCTGCTGCAATTTTCAAATATCACTGTATAAATGGACATACAATACCATATGTAGCTATCAGAAGAAACTCAGGCAGAGTTACAAGTGGGCCTTTGAGTTGGATTAAAGATCCTAATTGCGTACTGTTGTTTTGATTGATGTCACTTGTGTGTAATATCATCTGGGATCAATTGATTCTCTATACCATTGTCAACCCAGCTATTAACCATAAGAGCTTCGTCAGCAAGTCTGTATCTAGACAATGATGTATGTGATTAATGACCAGTGTTTGGGAAGATATTCTGAAAATATAGTTTACCAAACTACCAATTACTTCACACTGGAAGAAGTTAAGGTGCACTAAAGCTAAAAAAATATATAGTTCACTACATCCAAACGACTTTGTGAAAAATTATCAAATGTAAATCTGAAATGTTATAGACGACAAATTGCAATAACTAAATTACAAATAATTAATAATTTAGCCTATTAAACACAAAAACGATTTTCAAGTGAGAATCAGGAAGGTTTAATGCCGAAAAAGAAAGGACATTATTGCCTATTTTACCCATATTTTCTAATTATTTTGCCAAAAGAGTAGTGTAGTTCCAGTAGTTAGCTACACCACTACTTGACAAAAAAAAAGTGATTAACTACTTAAATTATTTCTAAAGCGCTTTTCATTATACAAGAATAATCGCATAGTGCATAAAATAAAAGTTAAAATAGAAAAATAGTAAGAAAACAACAAAGCAAATATATATAACCATATCATAAAGATAAAGA
Organism: Coregonus clupeaformis; assembly: GCF_020615455.1. Lineage (NCBI taxonomy): Eukaryota > Metazoa > Chordata > Actinopteri > Salmoniformes > Salmonidae > Coregonus > Coregonus clupeaformis. The sequence goes on from NC_059214.1 coordinate 29,653,590, forward strand.
TGAGTCTTAAGGCCTGCTTTAAAAGCCCCAACAGTCTGAACAGCCCTGAGATTGTCAGGAAGGGAGTTCTAAAGGCATGGTACTGTACGTGGGAGGAAAAGTCACCGTCCCCCATTTTTAGGAGCTGGGTCCTGGGTGCATGAAGCAGTTTTGCGTGGCTTGACCGTAGGATGCATGGAGGTTCATAGGGGGAGAGTAGATCTGACAGTTTTTATATATATATATATATATATATATATATATTTTTTTTTACCTTTATTTAACTAGGCAAGCCAGTTAAGAACAAATTCTTATTTACAATGACGACCTACCAAAAAGCAAAAGGCCTCCTGCAGGGACGGGTGCTGGGATTAAAAATAAAAATATAGGACAAAACAAACATCACGACAAGAGAGACACCACAACACTACATAAAGAGAGACCTAAGACAACAACATAGCATTGCAGCAACACATGACAACACAGCATCCACATGACAACAACATGGTAACAACACAACATTGCAGCAGCACAACATGGTAGCAGCACAAAACATGGTACAAACATTATTGGGCACAGACAACAGCACAAAGGCAAGAAGGTAGAGACAACAATACATCACGTGAAGCAGCCACAACTGTCAGTAAGAGTGTCCATGATTGGGTCTTTGAATGAAGAGATGGAGATAAAACTGTCCAGTTTGAGTGTTTTTTGCAGCTCGTTCCAGTCGCTAGCTGCAGCGAACTGAAAAGAGGAGCAACCCAGGGATGTGTGTGCTTTGGGGACCTTTAACAGAATGTGACTGGCAGAACGGGTGTTGTATGTGGAGGATGAGGGCTGCAGTAGGTATCTCAGATAGGGGGGAGTGAGGCTTAAGAAGGTTTTATAAATAAGCATCAACCAGTGGGTCTTGCGACGGGTATACAGATATGACCAGGTTACAGAGGAGTATAGTGTGCAGTGATGTGTCCTATAAGGAGCATTGGTGGCAAATCTGATGGCTGATTGCTAAAAAACATTTAGGCGCTCGAGAGCACCCTTACCTGCCGATCTATAAATTACGTCTCCGTAATCTAGCATGGGTAGGATGGTAATCTGAATCAGGGTTAGTTTGGCAGCTGGGGTGAAAGAGGAGCGATTACGATAGAGGAAACCAAGTCTAGATTTAACCTTAGCCTGCAGCTTTGATATGTGCTGAGAGAAGGACGGTGTACCATCCAGCCATACTCCCAAGTACTTGTATGAGGTGACTACCTCAAGCTCTAAACCCTCAGAGGTAGTAATCACACCGGTGGGGAGAGGGGCATTTTTCTTACCAAACCACATTACTTTTGTTTTGGAGGTGTTCAGAACAAGGTTAAGGGCAGAGAAAGCTTGTTGGACACTAAGAAAGATTTGCTGTAGAGTGTTTAACACAAAATCCAGGGAGGGGCCAGCTGAGTATAAAACGGTATCATCTGTATAAGACTGTATCATCTGGGAGGCAGGTCCTATGCCATTTAGGGCTTTGTAGACCAGGAGGATACTTTTTAGGTCAATTATTTGAGGGACAGGTAGCCAATGGAGGTCAGCAAGGATGGGGTGATGTGGGCAGACTTTTTTGTTTTGAATGAGTTGTAATTTATCAATTGCGTTTGCAGGCAGGCCCCCAAGTACTGCATTCCCATAATCAATTCTGGAGAAAACGAATGTATGGATACGCTTTTCTGCGTCAGAAGAAGTGAGAGAGGGTCTTAGGCAGGACATTTACAGATGTGACTAATGTGGGCATTGAAGGAGAGAGCAGGTTTGAATTTCACACCCAGGTTGGTGATGACTGAGGAAAGGGGGGGTGATGTGGCCATCTATGGCAGGGTGGATGCTGCAGGGGTTGGTGATCAATACATTGCCTCTGTATTGCTGCTGTTGAGTTGGAGGAAGTTGTTCTGAATTCAAGACTTAACCTCTTCCAGACAGTTGGACAAGGTTGACAGAGCAGATGTTGTGTCAGGCTTGGTTTTAATGTACACCTGTTTGTCATCTGCGTAGCAGTGGAATTGGACACTGTGCTGTTGGAAGATCTGGCCAAGTGGAAGCATGTAGAGCAGGAAGAGAATGGGTCTTAGCAGCGACCCTTGTGGTACACCGCAGGTTATGGTGGAATCCTCTGTCATGGTTATGGTGGACTCCTCTGATCTTGCCTCACCGAAGGTGACATACTGCTTGCGATTAGAGAGGTAGGAGGTGAACAGATGGCAGTGTGCTCTCTGAGGTGCTGCAGTACAATGGTGTGATCTACTGTGTTAAAAGCAGCACTGAGATCCAGAAGAATCAAGATGGTGGGGGATCCTTTATCTGCAGCCATGAGCAGGTCATTAACAGCCTTCACCAGGGCTGTCTCAGTACTGTGCATTGGTCTGAAGCCAAACTGGAGAGCTTCATAAAGCTGGTTAGTGCTGAGGTGTGAGTGAAGTTGAGTTTCCACTATCTTCTCTAGGACTTTAGATATAAATAGGAGGTTGGAAATAGGTCTGTAGAGGAGGTCTGGGTCAAGGGATGTTTTTTGAGCAGTAATTTTGAATAGTGACGGCACCTGCCCAGTGTGGAGGGACTTGTTGCACAGATTTGTTCCAAACTGGATGAGAGCAGCTGAGCATGTTTTGAACAGTGATGTTGGAATAGGGTCGAGGGGGCCACTGGTAGTTTACATGTTTTAGATGAGTTCTAACACAGCAGCAGGTGAAACCAGAGCAAAGTCACATAGAGGATGAGCAGATATGGGTGGTGGGGTAGGAGCCAGAGTGGGGTTAGATTTGGAGGATACAATGTTCTCTCGGATGGTGTTAATTTTAGCCTTGAAGAACTCATGTTTGGTAGTTGCTTTGGGAGGGCCACAGTCTGTAGGGTGGAGGAGGTGACTGATAGTGGAAAACAAGATCCTGGGATTTCCTGGGTTGTTGTCTATCATGGCAGAGTAGAAGGTGGAGTGGGCTGCTTTTAATGCTTTGAAATAGCAAGCCTGGTGGTCTTTATAGGCCTTTAGGTGGACAATTAGGCCAGTACTTCTCCACAGATGCTCTAGCTTGCAGCCATGGGTCTTCATCAATGATGTACTGTATATAAACCCTGGATTGCTGATGCTATGTATCGGCTGTTGAGAGGATTTGAAGCCACCAGTCGGCCATATTGGCACTCCCCAGTAGGAGCAGTCCTCCATAGAAATGAATGGAATTCTATAGTATTTCAATTAAATGTTTCAAGGACAAAATTAAATATATTAAGTATTTTTTGTTGTTGTAGTGGGGACAGTAACATTTGTACTCTATAATTAAAAAAAAATATATATAAAAAAACAATATATATATATATATATATATATATATATATATATATATATATATATATATATATATATATATATGTTTAGCTCACATAATATAATGATGTATGCATTAAGGTGTCTGTAATAGAATAAACATGTCAAAAACAAATGTAGACATTAATAAATGCAATTCTATAGCTTCCAACATTTTTACAATGGTGGAGGAGTACCAAGATTGCTGCGTGGTGGCTTCAATACAGTGCCTCCTGTCAGTCATTCAGGGTTTATACACATCATTGGTCTTCATGCTATGCAGCTCCTCTGTGAACCATGGGGAGGACCATTGGAAGGATACTTTACGTGTTTTTTCAGGGGCAAGGCTGTTTATGGTCCTTAGAGTGCTGTTATACAGGTCAACCATCTCATCAGGGGTGGACTCATAACAGTCAGCTTGTAGGGCAGGGCAAACAGACTCCTGGAAGATGGACGTGTCAAGGTACTTGATGTTTCTGAATTTAATAGTGCGCTTTAATAGGCTCATTGTAATGGCTGGAATGGATTTTTTAAATTTAATTTTAGTCATTTAGCAGACGCTCTTATCCAGAGCGACTTACAGTTAGTGAGTGCATACATTATTTTTTTATTTTTTCATACTGGCCTCCCGTGGGAATCGAACCCACAACCCTGGCGGTGCAAACGCCATGCTCTACCAACTGAGCTACATCCCTGCTGGCCATTCCCTCCCCTACCCTGGACGACGCTGGGCCAATTGTGCGCCGCCCCATGGGTCTCCCGGTCGCGGCCGGCTACGACAGAGCCTGGATTCGAACCAGGATCTCTATCTAGTGGCACAGCTAGCACTGCGATGCAGTGCCTTAGACCACTGCGCCACTCTGGAGTAAAATCAATGGAACAGACTCAAACATGTGGTTTCTGAGATGACAAACCAGCACAGGTGTAACCATACTGACTAACGAGGTGACACCAATCAGTGCGCCCCACGTGCTAACATCCAACCTCAATATATAAATGGAAAAACCAAAGCCAATTTCTTTGAAAAGTACCCCACAGGCTGCTCAACATTGTTATCATCTTTCTGTAGGAGCACAGCGTCTGCTCCTACATCGCTGGCATCTGTTTACAAAGCAAATGCACAACGGAAATCCGGAGCAGCTAGCACTGGTGCAGAGTCCAAAAAGGTCTTTGTCTTCTCAAAAGCCTCCTGACAGTCAGGGCTCAAACAGAAAATGACTTTCAGACTGATCAAATCTGTAAGTGGTGCAACAACCTCGTCAAAGTTCTAGCAAAAAGCCCAGTAGTAGCCAGCCATTCCCAAGAATCGGCGCAGTTCCTGGCGAGAAGCTGGCACTGGAAGGTTATTGATGGCCTCCACTTTTGCCAGGACCGGTCAGACTTTCCCTTGTCCCACCACCTTCCCGAGATATTTCACTGTTGCTCTGGCAATTTCGCTCTTTGACAGGTTAACTCTCAGGTTGGCAGCTGCGAAACGCCTGAACAGACTCCTAATATTCGGAAGGTGTTGGGGCCAGGTGGTGCTAAATACGACCACAGCACCGAAATATGCCTCCGCATTTTCCAGGTCACGTAGCACGATGTGCATGAGCCTTTAAAACATGGCTCCAGCATTTCGTAACCCGAACGCGAGACGAAGGTACGAAAACAAACCATCAGGAGTGACAAAAGCAGACAAACTCTTTGCACACTCAGTTAGAGGGACCTGCCAATATCCCTTCAGCAGATCGAACTTGCTAACATACTTAACAGCGCCAACACGTCCACACAATCATCAACCCTGGGCAAAGGGTACGAGTCCAACTTAGTAATGGCATTGAGTTTCTGAAAATCGGAAAACAAAATTGCAGAGACCCATCTGCCTTAGGTACTAATATACAGGGTGAACTCCACAGACTGTTGCTATGTTGTGCAATGCCGTGCTCAAGCATGAACTCCAGCTCACTGCGGAGCTTCTCTCTCTTTGCAGGATTTACCCGATAGGCATGTTGTTTGATTGGGGCAGAGTCCCCAACGTCAATGTCATGCTCTAGTACATTTGTCTGAGTTGGCATATCTGAGAATAAACCTTGATATTCTAAAGCATTGCAACAATGTTGTCTTTTTCCTCCAGAGACAAGTAAGACATCAAGTTCTTCAAGAATCTCAGAGTTACTCATCCGCCCACAGGCACAGGGTGTATTTGGCTTTCCTTGTGGCTAAAGGCAGAACGTCACTACAGGTTTCCACTGACTTCTCCGCCCGATCATAATGGGTGAAGTATGGTTTCAACATGTTGACATGACACAGCCTGGGTTTTCTTTTGTAATCCAGATGACCAATCTTTTTCACTATAGGGTAAGGGCCTGAAAAGCCAGCTTGCAACGGTGACCCCAGAACGGGCAACAAAACCAGGACTTGGTCACCCACATCAAAAGTGCGGCTTCGGGCCTTTCGATCGTACCAAACTTTCATTTTCGTTTGCACCTTCTCCAGATTCTCACTGGAAAACTCACAGGTGCGGTGCAATCTGTATCGAAAAGAGCTAACGTGCTCCAAAATATTTGCCGTGCAACAACCTCTCTCTCAGCAAGCTCAAAGGACCTCTGACATGATGTCCAAATACATGCTCATTTGGACTAAAACCAAGAGATTCATGAACAACCTCCCACGCTGAAAACAGCACAAGAGGGATAACACCCAATTGCTGTAGCAGTGGCTGGAAGACCTTTGACATGATATTCAAACCTTTGTCCGATTGCACTGCTTGCGGAAGCCCAAACGTTGAAAATAATTTCACCAGGGCCTTAACAACACAGGGAGCTGTGATTTTCCTCAGTGGAATGGCCTCAGGGAAACGAGTGGCAGCGCACATGATGGTCAAGAGAAACTGGTTACCACTCTTTGCTTTGGGCAAAGGACCAACACAATCCACCAGAACCCTGCTGAAAGGTGCAACTGGTTCAACTTGGTTCGGTTTACCCGTCCGCTGGCAAACACGACAGGATTTATAGTGAGACACAACATCCTGTTTCAGACCAAGATACGGTCATATGCCATTTCCTCATTAGAACACCATCGCTGTCAAAGTAACCCCCACAAACTCCTCTGGACGTGTCTCAGCAAAAAGAGGGGAGAGGGAAAGATCTTTACTCTATTCAGCAATCAGCTGCTTCCTAGACATAGAGTCCTACAAACTCACTCACCTTTGGGGTTTTCAAGGGAAAGGTCAACTCAGGAGGTTTACCGAAATCAGGGTCATCCATAAACGTCTCAGACAGATCGACCATGGTGGGATTGTTGACATCCTCCTCAACACTAGACTCGCTCCCGGTGACATTCTTAGACATTGCACGTGTAACGGGACATGCTGGGAACACTCTACGGTACTTTTCTGATTATCCATCAGGTACCTCTACTCTGGGTTCCTTACAAATGACAGGATTTGGCACAACCTTCCCTCCAGCCAAATCGTTTCCCCAAATAAATGAGACCCCCGTCACCGGTAGGCTAAGCCTCACTCCAACATTATACAAAGGAACTTCCATGAAACCCATCTCTACGCCTTGTACTAACACACTGTAACCAGTTGTTGAAGTGTCAGACAAAGGCAATACACCCTCCAAAATGAAGGACTGGGCTGCCCCAGTGTCTTATAGTATCTTCACCGGCTGCTTAACAGCATCACCACTCTGCAGAGACATGAACCCGTCTGAAACAAAGGGTTCATACACATCTGATCCAAATCTTGTTTAGGAGATACACCAGTCACAACCAGAGACGTAATGGGCTGGAGTGCTCCCACAAGAAGAAACTGCTTTTTCTCTCTCAATTTTTTCTGTTTCAACTTAGGACACATGGCGGTAATGACAAACTGGCGGATACAAAAAATCTGTTTTGTGCCAATCTTTATCTTTGGGCACTGTAGAAAAGGACTGAAACCTCGCAGTAGGAGGTGACTTCTCTGGATTGCTTTTTGCGTAGGGATAACTACTGGGTGCTTTGTTTGTGAAGGTAGTTTTATGTGTCAACACAAACTCATCTACAAGAACTGCAGCTTTCTCAAGAGTGAGATCCTTGTGCTCATAAATGTAGGTAGTAACCCTTTTCGTGAAGGCAATTTTTGAACTGCTCGAGAAGTATGAGTGTCTTTAAATCCTCAAAGTCCTTGACCTCTTGTGAACCACACCACCGATCAAAAAGATAGGCTTGTTCCCTTACGAACTCAACATGGCTTTGTGATTCCGTCTTTTGTAATTTACGGAAGTGTTGTCTGTTGGTCTTGAGAGATGTGGAGGGTTAACACCTTTAGTTGGCTCTCCCTATTTGATTTCTAAAAGAACAATCCTTTATCTGATCTTACCTGTTTTCATTTTGCTCCACTTTTTGGTTTGCTTCCTATCTTTAAGTTTGGTGTGGGGTTTTAATTTTGTTTGCCTGTTCTTAGGCAAATTTAGTGGGCCCTCATAGTGGGTGTCTTTTATGTCACAGTGGTAATTGCTAGTCAACTTTCAGTGGAAACCCCCGTGAGTGTCTTCCAGAACTCCTCTTAGCTTGACCTGCTAAAAACAACAACGTTAGCTACCTTGCTAGTAGCTAAGCTAGCTAATGAACAGATTTCCAGTCCCAAAGAGACAACTACAAAAATACAAAAACACAATTGCAACGAAATATCAAATGCTATATCACTTGAATAATGAATAATGAATCAAGTCCTGGTCTAATTTCTATGTTTCCTAACCTCAGATACAGAGACCTGTGAAAGCTGCTAATCCCTGTCTGCGGGTGAAGGTCCCAGAGAAAGTCCCAAGTCCTGGAGAGCCTGAAGGGTATATCTTCAATGGGTTATATATGCTAGGTTTACTGTTACAATTGGTTGTAAGACTACTAAAATACTGTTAAAAGTAACAACGCATAGACCTAGAACATGCATGGACAACCTTGCTCTTAGAGATCTAGCTACTGGGTGTGCAGGTTTCTGTTCCAGCCCTGACATTCTGCTTATTATTTGTATTAGACACTATTCATTTAACTATTCAATCATCTCTTGTTTTGGAGTAAGATGAATGTCTATACCCACTAACCATTTACACAGGCATTCTTTGTATGATATGAAATAAAGTGTTGATTCTTTGATTTAAGTACAGTGAGGGAAAAAAGTATTTGATCCCCTGCTGATTTTGTATGTTTGCCCACTGACAAAGACATGATCAGTCTATCATTTTAATGGTAGGTTTATTTGAACAGTGAGAGACAGAATAACAACAAAAAAATCCAGAAAAACGCATGTCAAAAATGTTATAAATTGATTTGCATTTTAATGAGGGAAATAAGTATTTGACCCCTCTGCAAAACATGACTTAGTACTTGGTGGCAAAACCCTTGTTGGCAATCACAGAGGTCAGACGTTTCTTGTAGTTGGCCACCAGGTTTGCACACATCTCAGGAGGGATTTTGTTCCACTCCCCTTTGCAGATCTTCTCCAAGTCATTAAGGTTTCGAGGCTGACGTTTGGCAACTCGAACCTTCAGCTCCCTCCACAGATTTTCTACGGGATTAAGGTCTGGAGACTGGCTAGGCCACTCCAGGACCTTAATGTGCTTCTTCATGAGCCACTCCTTTGTTGCCTTGGCCGTGTGTTTTGGGTCATTGTCATGCTGGAATACCCATCCATTTTCAATGCCCTGGCTGAGGGAAGGAGGTTCTCACCCAAGATTTGACGGTACATGGCCCCGTCCATTGTCCCTTTGATGCGGTGATGTTGTCCTGTCCCCTTAGCAGAAAAACACCCCCAAAGCATAATGTTTCCACCTCCATGTTTGACGTGGGGATGGTGTTCTTGGGGTCATAGGCAGCATTCCTCCTCCTCCAAACACGGCGAGTTGAGTTGATGCCAAAGAGCTCGATTTTGGTCTAATCTGACCACAACACTTTCACCCAGTTCTCCTCTGAATCATTCAGATATTCATTGGCAAACTTCAGACGGCCCTGTATATGTGCTTTCTTGAGCAGGGGGACCTTGCGGGCGCTGCAGGATTTCAGTCCTTCACGGCGTAGTGTGTTACCAATTGTTTTCTTGGTCACTATGGTCGCAGCTGCCTTGAGATCATCGACAAGATCCTCCCGCGTAGTTCTGGGCTGATTCCTCACCGTTCTCATGATCATTGCAACTCCACGAGGTGAGATCTTGCATGGAGCCCCAGGCCGAGGGAGATGTGTGTTTCTTCCATTTGCGAATAATCGCACCAACTGTTGTCACCTTCTCACCAAGCTGCTTGGCGATGGTCTTGTAGCCCATTCCAGCCTTGTGTAGGTCTACAATATTGTCCCTGACATCCTTGGAGAGCTCTTTGGTCTTGGCCATGGTGGAGAGTTTGGAATCTGATTGATTGATTGCTTCTGTTATACAGGTAACAAGCTGAGATTAGGAGCGCACACTTTAAGAGTGTGCTCCTAATCTCAGCTCGTTACCTGTATAAAAGACACCTGGGAGCCAGAAATCTTTCTGATTGAGAGGGGGTAAAGTACTTATTTCCTTCATTAAAATGCAAATCAATTTATAAAATTTTTGACATGCGTTTTTCTTGATTTTTTTGTTTTGTGTATTTTTTGGTCATTTAACATTCCCTGTTTGTCTGTTTTATTTGTTTGTCACTCACTCTCATTTTGTCTGATATATTGCACAGATTTGCAGCTGCAGTTGATGTCCTTGATCATTGTTATGGGTGTAACAATCCCTTTATGGCTGACCTAGGATCAACCCCTGTCCACAACAGCACTTCATACCCACAAAGCAGCGTCCATTATGGGCTAGGGTAACAGTACTTTAGTTCTCAGGGCGGGTGACATCACCACATGATGGCTACTAGGTCTGCCTCACTTTGTCTTTCCTTGATTACTCGCATCCTACCTCCTCACCTGTATTGTCTCACAACTGTATTGGAGGAGAAGGTGCAAGGTCCCTCCCCTCTGACCTATCCTTGCTCTACCCTTTTGGTTACAGTGGATGTGAGATTATTTATGACATGCATGCCATATGCAGACATATGATGAGATTAATATTAGCCTCGTGGGCATGTTCAATGCACTTGTACATTTGGCTTGTCATTTCTATACTGAAACAGGATTAGCAAATCCTCACACATTGTTTCCATTTTGTTGAGATGTTTTCTCCATTTGAAATGAGACTATTACAAATAGGAAACACACACAGACATCTGAGATTATTTATGTGTGTGGCACAGACGGCATGAGGCACCTTAATTGGGGAGGATGGGATCATAGTAATGGCTGGAACGGAATTAATGGAATGGTATCGAACACATCAAATAAATGGTTTCCGTGTGTTTGATACCATTCCATTAACTCCATTCCAGCCATTATTATGAGCCTCAGCAGCCTCCTGTGGTGTGTGGGAATAATTTGCTAATAACTTGAAAGAAAAGAAAAGGCTGATACTGGTAAGATCAGTGTGTGGGTTTTTCTTTTTCATTAGACAATTAATAAGGCTAACCATGTAGAAGGATACCAGATTTGACTTCTACAGCTACTGTATATGCCGTCATTTTATTTATTTATTTGTATTTCACCTTTATTTAACCAGGTAAGCCAGTTGAGAACAAGTTCTCATTTACAACTGCGACCTGGCCAAGATAAAGCATAGCAGTGCGATAAAAACAACAACACAGAGTTACATATGGGGTAAACAAAACATAAAGTCAAAAAGTCATTAAATGGATTAGCGCAAGCCCTAACCTTGTAATGAAGGTAGGCCTTAAGGATGACATGCACAGGAGAGAGACATTACTAGCAAATATCACTATTACGAGGATGTGCAGAAAGGAATATTTTAAAGTTATTTTATTTAATTTCAAAATATATTACCAGTCAAAAGTTTGGACACACCTACTCATTCAAGGGTTTTTCTTTAATTTGACTATTTTCTACATTGTAGAATAATAGTGAAGACATCCAAAATATGAAATAACACATATGGAATCATGTAGTAACGAAAAAAAGTGTTAAACAAATCAAAATATATTTTATATTTGAGATTCTTCAAATAGCCACCCTTTGCCTTGATGACAGCTTGCACACTCTTGGCATTCTCTCAAACCTTTGACTGGTAGTGTACATGTTGCTTGAAATAAAGTTGCAATTTGTTTGCTTCATGTATCATCCTGGTGTAATTAGTATGCAGTTCAACATTATCACCATAAGGTGTCGGCGCTAGCATTTGTACTATAGTCTACTGTAGCTTTACAATGTAAACAAACCACTAGCTAGGTCAAGTAACGTGAGGTCGATAATACATGCCTAGCACAAGCTAGTGGTTCATTAAAACTACAGTATATTTCTTAATTGAAACTAAGTGAGCTATACACCTGCGTAAAATATAGTTGCGTTTTGGAGGAAGTAGATGAAGAGCTAGGAGAGACAGATTGGTGAGGGGGGAGAGAGAGGTTGATAGTGGGGTAATTACTGCTGCTAACTAACTTTTGATGTAAACAATGTGGCCGTCAAACATTGGACTCGTATGCTAGCTACATTTAGTTTAGTTATATTGTTGGCTGTCGTGAGATAAATTAATATATATTGCTAACAAGGTAAGCTGATCTTTCTCTACCTTCACATCACGCTAGCTCTGTGGTTATTTGCTGTGCTCGCCAAATGTAACACCACCAGAGCAAACGGATAATAACTGGGAAATAAACATTGTCTGATGATTTTGTTTAGTGGATCTGGTAGCAACAAGTCAATTTGTGTATAAAACTTGTTTGTTCCGTTTTTTGGTTGGATTAAGAAATACAAACTAGCTAGCAAATATGGTGCGCTGCAGTGCTGGATGTTTACTGGGGACCCTCTTGATTGCGCGTGCATATAGAACATGTTATTGTTTTGACAGTTGAAAAGGTCTATAAAATGATGACAAATAAGGCACTTTGAATGCAATTTATTGTGGCATAAATGTTTACAAAAGAGTGATCCAATGTGTTACATAGCGCTTTCAAAACGTCTATCTGTCCATGGCCATGGGAAGATGTTTTGGGGGAGGGGTGCTGCTCCACTTGTACAGGAGTAATAAAGGTCTAGTGCACTTAATATTTTTATTCATCAGGGGGGCGCTGCAGCACCCGCAGCACCCCTACTTCCTGCGGCTATGTATCTGTCTAGAGTGTGGATCTTTTAGCACTTTAGTTTAATGCTGTTCACAGACAGTATATACAATGGACTGACACACAACTGGAACACAATAAAACCTCCCCTAACAGGATTACATTATGTACAATAAATGGTATTTAAAGATTACAACTTGTAAAATTGCCAATATTCAAACAGGGCACAAAAGTTTAGAAAAAGGTTATTGTTCAAAGTTTGGCTATTACAGTCTGTTCATGCAAGAAGTAAAGCCAGGTTATGTACCTCAAAATGGTACAGAAACCAAACCACTGTAGGCTATTGGTATTTGTTTATTCATTCAGCTACTTAAATTGAAATAAATGCTAAATAAACAAGCCTATAGGCAAGTTTACCTCTTGGTATCTTCACTGGTATTTTGCCAAGGTTAATTCATCTTCTGTTCAAGCAATCCTGACCTACTGTTTTGTAAGCGCCATTGACCTGCTCTGCTCTGCTCAGATAATTTGTTTTCCAGAGCTGGCAAAGCTGAGGCTCAAGGTGTGCTGTGTCAAATGGCATCCCCTCAGCATGAATCCATAATCTACCCTAAAAAAGCTCTGCTAAGAGATTACCTCTGCAATTTGTCATGCTTGGATTCAGCCGCACAGATGACTTGTCAAAGCGTCTGTATAAATTGAAAGAGCAGGGCCAGGACAAAGTAATGATCCATATGACTCAATGGATGGCTTTGCCTTTTGCAAGCAACAGAATAACAAAATTATAGTGCTACCCTTGCACAATGATAATCAGAAACACTACTTTCTGTGACCGTTTCACCCAAACCCAACCCACTTTTCTTTTTACAATATCATTCACATAATATGATGAATGCTGTACATTATAAACAGTCCTTTAATGTAGAAAAATAAAGCAAGCAGAGTGACACTGGATTGACTGAATCTCAACGTACAAACACAGTAAAAATACAAACCATTAACAAACTTAATTAGGATACTCTATACCCTCACCCCAACAGCAAACTGAAAACTCAAGAAGCTATGCTTTGTTATATGTTTGATGTGCATGAGATGAATCTGGGTATTCACATTGAAGATACATTCCAATTCGTTGATTTGTTTTTCATGGTTCCACCAGGATCAAAATATTTAGATTCCTGATACGTCCTCCTGAATACAAAACGACTAACAAACTAGGATTTTGGTACTGATTATTTCCACAAATAATGTTTTGTATTAAGATATTACAGGTTTGGAGTTGGCTGAACCATGCATTTATTTCACATTCAACTCAGGAATATTCTAGTGTCTAAAATTAATTATTATTCATAAAGTACAAAGAATAAAAATGTAGGAACAAATGCATTTACTGTACCGTGACATTACACATGACAATATCTAACAACAAGGAAAAAAGCTATTGTTGCATGATGGTGTTGCTGCCTAATATGGGGGGGGGGGGGTGCTCTGTGATGAAATACATTTATAGTTAGCATGTTACAACATTCGCTAGAGGGTTTTACAACCACTTAGGGATCTCAGTCCTCTGTACATACGAGTGGTGTGGCAGGCAGAATCACATTTATTTATTTGCCAATTACAGCTAAATGAAACCCAGAGCAATAATTTAACTAATATATATTGTGGGTCATAATAGCTTCCAACAGGCTGTTCACTCGCCTGTCTCAAAGTAAGAAATGTTCCTTTCCTTTCAAAACCTAAAGATGAGCAGAGCACCCTAACGCATTATGAGGAGTTTAAAAAAGGCCTTTTTCTTAAATAGCTGCCGACATTGTAATAGACCTGGTAAGCTAAAGGAATACAGTGAGGGAATTTGTTTTGTCCCACTCCTCTTTGCAGATCTTCTCCAAGTCATTAAGGTTTCGAGGCTGACATTTGGCAACTCGAACCTTCAGCTCCCTCCACAGATTTTCTATGGGATTAAGGTCTGGAGACTGGCTAGGCCACTCCAGGACCTTAATGTGCTTCTTCTTGAGCCACTCCTTTGTTGCCTTGGCCATGTGTTTTGGGTCATTTTCAATGCCCTGGCTGAGGGAAGGAGGTTCTCACCCAAGATTTGCCAGTACATGGCCCCGTCCATCGTCCCTTTGATGCGGTGAAGTTGTCCTGTCCCCTTAGCAGAAAAACACCCCCAAAGCATAATGTTTCCACCTCCATGTTTGACGGTGGGGATGGTGTTCTTGGGGTCATAGGCAGCATTCCTCCTCCTCCAAACACGGCGAGTTAAGTTGATGCCAAAGAGCTCCATTTTGGTCTCATCTGACCACAACACTTTCACCCAGTTCTCCTCTGAATCATTCAGATGTTCATTGGCAAACTTCAGACGGGCATGTATATGTGCTTTCTTGAGCAGAGGGACCTTGCGGGCGCTGCAGGATTTCAGTCCTTCACGGCGTAGTGTGTTACCAATTGTTTTCTTGGTGACTATGGTCCCAGCTGCCTTGAGATCATTGACAAGATCCTCCCGTGTAGTTCTGGGCTGATTCCTCACCGTTCTCATGATCATTGCAACTCCACGAGGTGAGATCTTGCATGGAGCCCCGGGCCGAGGGAGATTGACAGTTATTTTGTGTTTCTTCCATTTGCGAATAATCGTACCAACTGTTGTCACCTTCTCACCAAGCTGCTTGGCGATGGTCTTGTAGCCCATTCCAGCCTTGTGTAGGTCTACAATATTGTCCCTGACATCCTTGGAGAGCTCTTTGGTCTTGGCCATGGTGGAGAGTTTGGAATCTGATTGATTGATTGCTTCTGTGGACAGGTGTCTTTTATACAGGTAGCAAGCTGAGATTAGGAGCACTCCCTTTAAGAGTGTGCTCCTAATCTCAGCTCGTTACCTGTATAAAAGACACCTGGGAGCCAGAAATCTTTCTGATTGAGAGGGGGTCAAATACTTATTTCCCTTATTAAAATGAAAATAAATGTATAAGATTTTTGACATGCGTTTTTCTGGATTTTTGTTGTTGTTATTCTGTCTCTCACTGTTCAAATAAACCTACCATTAAAATTATAGACTGAACATTTCTTTGTCAGAGGGCAAACGTACAAAATCAGCAGGGGATCAAATACTTTTTTCCCTCACTGTATACATGTATATATATTTTAAATACGTTAATCTATATTGGTTTCATATTATGCATAACAATTTTCTTATCAAATCCATAGAAATATCATAGTAAAATCTACACATGCTGTAGGCTCCATGTACAGTAATAATATCAAAAGAAAAATAATCAATATGTAATACAATATGGTACTACTTTATCCTATCATAAACAGAATATAAAGTATCTCTGTCTGTGATGTTGGAAAATTTATCCCAAGTCCTACATAAACCTACTAACATATTGTTAATGTAATCATATATGTACTGTATGCATGTACAATAGTCAACACACTGTAAATATGTGTATGCATGTATGGCGGAGATTACAAATGTATCTATTCCAGCAAGATTTACTTGGGTGAATTTAATCTCAGATAATTGCATTAACCTATAGAGGGCTATGTGGTGTGTACTGACAACTTTTTCTTATATTCAGACATGAATGTGTTTCCTTTAGTAGTTATATGGGATCCATATTCCACCACCACCTAGCAACAGCCCAAATCTTTAGAGCATAACAAAAGTAGCTAAAATCTCAGATATCAAAATGTAACGAAAAAAAGAAAACACCCAAGACACTTGAAATGGAAGATTAATCCGAGTTGATCGGTTATACTGATTATGGAGGTTTAACCCAAGCACTGAGACCGAGAAAACAACATGATCTGATCTCATATGATCTACTGTGCAGGGCCCGTTTTCCCGATAGCGATGGAATTTAGGCTTACCAGTGTTTTAACGATGCATCTTTCCTACAAATTGCCGAAGATGGCATTTACCCGCTCTGCTGGTAAGTATTTTGCTCCGCTCTACACATACAGGGGTAATAAAGGCCTAGTGCACTAATTTGGTTTATTATATATTTTTTGTCATTTATCAAGGGGTGTTGCAGCACCCTCAGCACCCTTACTTCCTGCGGCTATGAATATTAGGCTGCAAATATTGAGGCGCCTTAGTCTAATGCTTACCCAATAACAAATGCACTAAATCACAGATTTGGCACATCATTGAGCACATGTTAGGCTACACATCATTAAATATATTGAGACAAATTACAGACAGTAGCCTACAAGTAGCAAAATATAACTCAATTGACTGAACATTAAATGTATTTCAATATGACTGAAATAGGCCTATATCCTACTGTTTATATTTTAATGCAGTCATCTCGGTTTTCATTTGAAGGATATTTTTATAAATTGTTTGTTTGTATCAATTACAAAGACATTGGCAACTTTGTATTTGTAGTCAACTTTGTTCTGAAGTTATCGGCGGTCACAGACAGACGGCTAAACCATGTGATGTTTAGCGGAGATCTTCTGTATATAAAGGAGGACAAAAAAGCATCTAACGACGCACTGCTGTTCTACGAGTGGTCTGAGGCATGCTTTAGATAAGAGCGCTTTCAAGTGCAACGTTAATAACGATGGTTTTGGGAAACAGCTCGGAGATTTAACAATGCTCCTACGAAGGTTCTAACGATGAACTTAGCCTTAAGATGCTTTTGGGAAACCGGGCCCAGAGCAATCTAATATGTCTTAACTGACTCCAATGCCAGGGTTCTGGAGGCTACCTTGACTTCCTTGTCTTGACTTCCTCTTGGACATTCAGACACTAACCCTCTTGTTAGATTGGCTAACCATTGTTAGTGAAGACTTAAGAGGCTTCGGGTTATAAAAAAATTACTGTAACGATGTTGGACGTCTGTGACTTCCCAGTAAACAAACCCCAAACAAGACAATTGAATAGTGTAAAAGAGTTAGTGTTATGTTTCACCACATTATCCCTGGAACCACAACTGACGAATGAATCCTCATCCTTTCAGTTCTGCGGTGGGATAATATTGAGAGAAGTTGGGAGAGGAGAAGAAAGATGAAAAGGTGGATAACAAGTGAGCGGGAGAAGAAGGAGTGGAAGCAAGAGGATGTGAGAGAGAAGACAGGGTGAAAATGGATTGGTGGATGGGAGATTGGGGGACGTATGGGCTGGAGTGGTCGTGTTTACTACAAAACTACAATTCCCACAAAGCACTGTCCATCACTAATCTCCTGTCCATCAATCCATTTTCATTCTGTCTTCTCTCTCACATCCTCTTGCTTCAGATGTCATGGGTCATACACGTAGGCCATTGCTTGGCAGAGTCTCTGTACAAGTCTGTAGGCAGTCTGATGCCCGCTGAATAGGACAGTTGGACTATTATGGGGTATTTTGGAGCTACTCAGATTTATGGCAGTACAGGTCTTTAAGTGCTTTCAGTTCCTCTATGAGGGTTTTGTTTTGGTTCTCCAGCACGGCCACGCGGTTTTCCAGACACTTGACATACTCCTTCTTCTTCCTGCGACACTCGCGGGCCGCCTCTCTGTGACACAACAAGGACCAAGACACAGTCAGGGAAACCTCTGGCTATTGGCTCAGCTAGCTTGGGATGGTACACATCATCTTCTCTAGAGCAGCTTCTAGTTTTGTGCCAACATCTATCAAACTGCTCAACTCTTGAAGTTTTTCTTTATTTGTAAATATGTGTATACAGTATCTCACAAAAGTGAGTACACCCCTCACATTTTTGTAAATATTTGACTATATATCTTTTCATGTGACAACACTGAAGAAATGACACGTTGCTACAATGTAAAGTAGTGAGTGTACAGCTTGTATAACAGTGTAAATTGTGGCGGCAGGTAGCTTAGTGGTTAAGAGCGTTGTGCCAATAACCGAAAGGTTGCTGGTTCTAATCCCCGAGCCAACTAGGTGAAAAATCTGTCGATGTGCTCTTGAGCAAGGCACTTAAGCCTAATTGCTCCTGTAAGTCGCTCTGGATAAGAGCGTCTGCTAAATGACAAAAAAAAAAAATATATAGATATATATTATTATTTTTTGCTGTCCCCTCAAAATAACTCAACACACAGACATTAATGTCTAAACCGCTGGCAACAAAAGTGAGTACGCCCCTAAGTGAAAATGTCCAAATTGGGCCCATGTAGCCATTTTCCCTCCCCGGTGTCATGTGACTCGTTAGTGTTACAAGGTCTCAGGTGTGAATGGGGAGCAGGTGTGTTAAATTTGGTGTCATCGCTCTCACACTCCCTCATTCTGGTCACTGGAAGTTCAACATGGCACCTCATGGCAAAGAACTCTCTGAGGATCTGAAAAAAAGAATTGCTGCTCTACATAAAGATGGCCTGGGCTATAAGAAGATTGCCAAGACCCTGAAACTGAGCTGCAGCACGGTGGCCAAGACCATACAGCGGTTTAACTCAGAACAGGCCTCGCCATGGTCGACCAAAGAAGTTGAGTGCACGTGCTCAGCGTCATATCCAGAGGTTGTCTTTGGGAAATAGACGTATGAGTGCTGCCAGCATTGCTGCAGAGGTTGAAGGGGTGGGGGGGTCAGCCTGTCAGTGCTCAGACCATACGCCGCACACTGCATCAAATTGGTCTACATGGCTGTCGTCCCAGAAGGAAGCCTCTTCTAAAGATGATGCACAAGAAAGCCCGCAAACAGTTTGCTGAAGACAAGCAGACTAAGGATATGGATTACTGGAACCATGTCCTGTGGTCTGATGAGACCAAGATAAACGTATTTGGTTCAGATGGTGTCAAGCGTGTGTGGCGGCAACCAGGTGAGGAGTACAAAGACAAGTGTGTCTTTCCTACAGTCAAGCATGGTGGTGGGAGTGTCATGGTCTGGGGCTGCATGAGTGCTGCCGGCACTGGGGAGCTACAGTTCATTGAGGGAACCATGAATGCCAACATGTACTGTGACATACTGAAGCACAGCATGATCCCCTCCCTTCGGAGACTGGGCCGCAGGGCAGTATTCCAACATGATAACGACCCCAAACACACCTCCAAGACGACCACTGCCTTGCTAAAGAAGCTGAGGGTAAAGGTGATGGACTGGCCAAGCATGTCTCCAGACCTAAACCCTATTGAGCATCTGTGGGGCATCCTCAAACGGAAGGTGGAGGAGTGCAAGGTCTCTAACATCCACCAGCTCTGAGGAGTGGAAGAGGACTCCAGTGGCAACCTGTGAAGCTCTGGTGAACTCCATGCCCAAGAGGGTTAAGGCAGTGCTGGAAAATTATGGTGGCCACACAAAATATTGACACTTTGGGCCCAATTTGGACATTTTCACTTAGGGGTGTGCTCACTTTTGTTGCCAGCGGTTTAGACATTAATGGCTGTGTGTTGAGTTATTTTGAGGGGACAGCAAATTTTCACTGTTATACAAGCTGTACACTCACTACTTTACATTGTGGCAAAGTGTAATTTCTTCAGTTTTGTCACATGAAAAGATATACTCAAATATTTACAAGAATGTGAGGGGTGTACTCACTTTTGTGAGATACTGTATATAGCCTGTGATTGCATAGAATGCTTCCAATCCTTTATACTGTACATGTTTTGAGTTCTATGTTGTGTCTTATCACTACACAAAGTAATTGGAATTGATGATCTTGGTTACACTTTACTTAATGCAAACAGATATAATGCTTTACTACTTGTAGCATGTATGAGCCCTAAAATGGCTTATTATAAGGCTTACAGGTCTTCACAGTAGACCATAACCAAAGGGAACCTCACTCTGTCCTTACCTGTTCTTCATGAGTCTAACCTCTCTCTTGCGGGTGACTTCTACCTCTGGGCCCCCCTGGCCAGACAGGGCAGGGGAGGAGGCCATGACCACCCCAGGGGCAATGGTGCTAGTGGGGGCCGTGCGTATCTGGTAGGCCTGCACATCTCCTGACGCAGCTGAGGAACAATGGAAACGATCCAAGTGGTCAAATATGGAGCCATGTGGAATATTATATTGACTGTGTGTTTGAGATATACTACATTTCAGTTATACTGTGCACAAACACTGATATGCAAATGAAGATTAGCAATTATGTGCCTCTCCCTGCTCAAACTGATCCCCTCAAACACACCGATTGACAGTGTGTGTGTTTATCCATATCAAGAGGTAAGGCACTACCACTCACCTTGCACTACCACCTGGTTGCTGGGCACCAGGATCTGCTGGCCGTCCGAGGTCTGAGCGTACTGCAGGATGGTGGTGCCCTGCTGGGTGGCTGCAGCATTGGTCATAGTCAGGGTCTGCAGTCCCTGGATCCCGTCTGTTCCGTTATTGGCCAGCTGGATCGCACCGCCCTGGGTGATGGCGACTGGGAGAGGAGAGGGAAGGGGAGGGAAGGAGAGAGAGAAAGAGAGAGAGAGAGAGAGAGAGAGAGAGACAAGGAGGCAAATAGAGAGAGGCAGAAACAACAGAGAAAGAGGGCAGACAAAGAGAGAGTGAGAGAGAAGGAAAAGAATAAGGTTGTAACATTAGCAACTAAACATCTTGCTTAAAATACCCTCTTAAATTACCTCTGTCAGTGACTGAGAAAATAACTTTTGCTGCTCCGATGACCATGACATTGTTGAGTAAAAGAACAAAGGGTCAAACGTGACGTACTGTACTGGCCACTGCTGGTCTGGTAGATGGGGCATGATGTGGGCATGGTAACCGTGGTGATGGCGGGCGCTGTGTCCTCCTCCGACTTCTCTTCCTCGATCCTGGGAACCCCTGGGGTGTCACCTGACGACAGGTCATTCAGGATCTTCCTGTTAGGGTTAGAGGTCAGAGGGCAGGACGTCAGATCAACACCAAGACACACCTACAGTACTCACAGTACTGCATTATCACACACACGTATGGACACGACACACACACACCAAAGTGTACCTATATGAGGGGCGTCGTGAGAGGATCTCTCTGCGTTTCTGAGAGTCAGTCACACTGTCCACTGACTCCTGGGAGTCTTCACTCTCTGCTAGGGTGGAGATCTGGAAAAGTTCCATCAGGTGTGTTAGTGCTGGGCAAGAACAAATACTTGCATACACTGTATTTCTTCAACACCAGGATTGGTGATCATATTTGGTCTATTATGACCAGGTCTTGTTGCGGTCACAGTGAATTATTCTAATGCTAAGTTGTTGTAGCTAAGCTAAGGTTTTAGCTAAGGTATTTATAAATAAAGGTTAGATCAAAAGGTCTACTCACCTGAACAGTCTGGACCTGTGGTGACTGTATGACAGAGGGCTGAGCGGCCTGGATGACCCCGTGAACCTGGACCGTCTGACCGTTGGGCAGCTGCACCAGGGTGACCGTAGGACCGCTGGACGTGGCGTGACCTGCTGCCATGGAAACCTGCAAAGCATAAACATAATCCTGCTGTCCAGGGGGGACACACACACACCTATAACTAGAACCCCCAAGTTTCTCCTGTTCTGGAAAAACTTGGGGTTTTCTGGGCCCTACTACTTACGTTTATAAAATAGCTGTTTTCTACATTATTTTGTCTCTGTATGTGTACGTATTTACTGCATTTGTGTGGGTATGAGAATGAAACGGTAGTGTGAATGATGTCAATATGTACAGTATATTCTGTGACATCCTACGGTCTCCTGCTTGCATCAGCCTGGTCTGCTGTAGCTGAACATGGGGGGATAGATGACTATTTCCATGTCTTCCTATTTCTAGTACTACAGGGTCATGCTGACTACCGTCTCTCAGTGAGTCATACTGTAGATCTCTGCTGGGTGTGTGAAGTGTCAGCACAATCCTTTTCAGACAGTGAGTCTTCACAACCCTGTGAGGGACTGTGTCCAGTCATAGATGAGTCATATTGGCTGTCTTACAGCCAGTGGGGTAGTGACTGGTAGATGTAATGTGTGAGTGTGTTGTAATACTGTGTGTGGTAGGAAGGCAGAGTAGGCTTACCTGTGAGTGGTAGTAGTAATGTGGTACTGTACTAGTATGTAGTAGTGAGATGGGCCGGCTACTTACCTGTGCCAGCGTTGCTATCTGTGCCTGGGAGATCTGTTGGCTGTCTGTCTCTGACACTGCTGTGTCTCCTCCCTGATGAACCTCTGCTCCCGACTCCATGGTCATCGACTTAGCTGTAGGGGAAAGGGGAGAGGACGACATTAGGGTTAGAGAGGACTTAGATTGGACTTTCTGATACATTTTATGGATGTCTTGTTATGATCATCAAGGAGAAAATCTCCGTAATGCTGTTGATCATTTCAGCTGGTTTGACCTGTTTTTTGTTGAGAGATATGGTAGTATTGTGCTTAGTAGTACTTTCTACTTGTACTTATTTTGAAGGATTCAATTTGTAAGTTGCTCTGGATAAGAGCGTCTGCTAAATGACGAAAATGTAAATGTGAATGATTCAACACAACAGATAGTTACCTGGCGCTAACTGGTATTTGCTATTATCATGTTAATTACCATGTAATAGCAGATTGTGAGCAATACATGTAATTAATCTACCTTCACAGCTCATTGAAAGGTAATCAGTGGAAAGTCTGTCTCTAGAATCAACCCACTCCGTGTCTGTTAGCTAAGTGTTTGTTTCTGCAAACTGACCACAGCCGTCCTTCCTTTTATGAATTGAGTAGCTAATAACTGAAACAGATGTGGATTATATGACTGCTTGTAACTGACCCAGTTTTATATGTCTTGTGTCACTTAAATGTGACTGGCAACATGATAGCTTGTACCTTCTCAGAAGTCAAGCAGGGCAAAGCCGCTTCTCACGGATGTGACTGAAAGGTCCAGTTTAAGTTGATAAGTTCTCAGGGCTATTCCTAAGCTTTATCATACACTTCTAAAAGTACATAAGAGCGTTGGGGCTACCCTTTGACAATGTGATGTCATTTTTGGGCTGGGAATATTTTAGCAATGTCCTGAGAAAGCTGATGGCATTATTATAAAGAACAAATGATTCCGTTCTGGCTGAGGAATACCTCGGAGACTGGCATACAGGAGTAAGGAAGCGACCCATTTCTAGGTTATGAACACACACACACACACACACACACACACACACACACACATTTACAAGCATTTCGCTACACCCGCAATAACATCTGCTAAATATGTGTATGCGACCAATAACATTTGTTTTGACACACACACACACACCCCTATCCCCAGGAGAGGTCATTCATCTCATTGTGTAGGAATGCGTCACTTTCCTCCCTGCGGCTAGTGGGCCTAGCAGCTAGCGTGTGTTTGGTTGGGCAGCTGACATTTCCCTCCGGTCCTCTAGGACACCTTGTTCAGCAGAAGGCCTGTACATCCACCTAATGGCTGCCAAACATACCATGGCTGCACCTGAAATGGCATCCTATACCCTATATCAGGAGTCCCCAATAACATTCAGCCGTGGGCCGATTTTTCCTTGAGCAGATGGTCGGAGGGCCGGAACATAGTTATAAATAATTTGTACACTGCAAACTGACCCCAAGAATCTCAAACAGATATAGTATTTGACAAAAACAGAATAATTTCAAAACGTAATTACATTGGGATATGATCACATATGCCTTTCTATTTATGCGTGGGAATATTTCCTGGTGATTTTACAGTATTTTATGTCCAACAAAAACATATTTAAAAACGAATCATTTTTGCTCAGAAAACTTGGGGGGGGCAAATAAAATAATTTGGCCCGCGAGTTGCCTATTGACCAGAGGCCCATAGAGCGCTCGCCAAAAGTAGTGCACTATTTACGGGATAGTGTGCTGACTTCTGGTCAAAAGTAATGCACTATAAAGGGGATAGGGTGCCATTTTGTACTCTTCCCATTTTCTTCCTTCTCTAGACCTTTAGGCTTAAATATTCTCTGATAGCTGCTGCTAAATTCCACAGAGTCCGACCGACTCAGACTTGGCAGGCATGCGCACAGCCAGAAACCCAATACCAACATTGGGTTGCCAGAGAATATTTCACCTAACAGGGATAGCTAGGACAGGACACACACACACAGGACAGGGCTCTCAGGCAGTCTGTGGCCACAGCCACATATGTGTTATGACGTTGTGGAGGGGAGGGAGGGCCAGCAGCCACAAGCCCTCCCTCAGTGGAAAAGCAGGCTCATGAAAGAGGTGCCTGGTGCAGGCACAGGGAGAGAAACAGCTTCATTCTCCCCTGCTAGTCAACTCATTTTTTTATCTTTCCCTTTTCAGAACCATAGCGAAAGAGCACAGCAGAATAACATTTGTGGAATAAAGCTATCAACCATGAGTGTAGCCTATATGTTTTGCCAATAATATTTTGGCAATGTGTGTTTTTTTATTTATTTTGTACTAAATAGCAATGCAACAGTACAAGTGCGTGGAATTATCAATCACCATTAAAGTCCCATTCAGATAGAAGGCAGACATGAAAGCAAAGTGAGCTCACACACTGCCTCACAGTCGGTCACAGTGCTTAACGTCTCTCCGTGGTTTGATTGGTCTTACAGATTTTACCCTCTTCAAAAGTAATTGGGTGTGTTCGAGCGGTAAGCCTAACGAAGCCGACTGTAGACGAAAGTCAGCGAGTGAAGTCGGGGGACGTGCAACTGCTACAGCCGAAAGTCGGACACTGATGTGGTTTTCCAACAGCAAGGCTCAGTGCAACATGGTAGTGTTGCCATTGTTTATTTTAAAAAAAAATCTCTAATTCCCATATCACACATTTACAAACTGTAAATATACAGTACCAGTCAAAAGTTTGAACACACCGACTCATTTAAGGGTTTTTATTTATTTTTTACTGTTTTATACATTCTACAATAATAGTGAAGACATTGAAATTATGAAATAACACATATGGAATCATGTAGTAACCCAAAAAGTGTTAAACAAATCAAAATATATTTTATATTTGAGATTCTTCAAAGTAGCCACCCTTTGCCTTGATGACAGCTTTGCACAATCTTGGCATTCTCGCAACCAGCTTCACGAGGTAGTCACATGGAATGCATTTCAATTAACAGGTGTGCCTTGTTAAAAGTTAATTTGTGGAATTTCTTTCCTTCTTAATGCGTTTGAGCCAATCAGTTGTGTTGTGACAAGGTAGGGGTGGTATACAAAAGATAACCCTATTTGGTAAAAGACCAAGTCCATATTATGGCAAGAACAGCTCATATAAGCAAAGAGAAATGACAGTCCATCATTACTTTAAGACATGAAGGTCAGTCAATCCGGAAAATGTCAAGAACTTTTAACGTTTCTTCAAGTGCAGTCGCAAAAACCATCACGCGCTATGATTAAACTGGCTCTCATGAGGACCGCCACAGGAAAGGAAGACCCAGAGTTACCTCTGCTGCATTCTGCAGCGATACGCCATCCCATCTGGTTTGCGCTTAGTGGGACTATCATTTGTTTTTCAGCAGGACAATGACCCAACACACCTCCAGGCTGTGTAAGGGCTATTTTACCAAGAAGGAGAGTGATGGAGTGCTGCATCAGATCACCCGACCTCAACCTAATTGAGATGGTTTGGGATGAGTTGGACCGCAGAGTGAAGGAAAAGCAGCCAACAAGTGCTCAGCATATGTGGGAACACCTTCAAGACTGTTGGAAAAGCATTTCAGGTGAAGTTGGTTGAGAGAATGCCAAGTGTGTGCAAAGCTGTCATCAAGGCAAAGGGTGGCTACTTTGAAGAATCTAAAATCTATTTTGATTTGTTTAACACTTTTTTGGTTACTACATGAATCCATATGTGTTATTTCATAGTTTTGATGTCTTCACTATTATTCTACAAAGTAGAAAATAGTAAAAAATAGAGAAAAACCCTTGAATGAGTAGGTGTGTCCAAACTTTTGACTGGTACTGTATGTGTTTACATTATATTATCAATTGGTGAGAGAGAACCTCAAATATTACATTCAATTGTACATATAGACTTTATACATGAATCACTGCAAAGATGGTTCTGGTTTCAGTTACATCTTTGGTCACGTTCGCTTGGGTCAAACAAAAACACCCTAATGATTGGTTGACAATAGAGCTTTCCACAATGCAGGTGATGGCTGCAGGATGAAGTTGGTGAAGAGCAACTGCAGAAATCTGCAGTCAAAACTTCATGACCTTTGAGCACATGGTTTTTGTAGTTCATGCAGCCGCAAGTCGGCCCATTTGTATCCCCGTAATGCAACACACTTTGGAAGGCGGTGACCATCTGACAAAAGTGATCCGCTCGAATGCGCCCAGTGTCAGCATAGTTGCTATTGTTTATAAAAGTGTTTCTGTATAAATGTCTAAATTATATTTTCCATACCCTCATATCACACACTCACAAATTGAAAACATAAAGTGTGTACAATTAATTGGTTAGAGAGAGGTCTCCAATATCACATTCATTTGTATCCCGTCGCTTTAGAATCATGGCAAAGTTGGTTCCTGTTCCATTCACCTCTTTGGCCATGTTCACTTGGGTCAAACAAAAACACCCTAATGACTGCTTGACAAATAGTGCCTCCTACAATGCAGGTGATGGCTGCATTGTGCAGTTGGTGAGAAGCAACTGCAGCCACTTCATAAAAAACTGCATGACCTTTGATCACATGATTTTTGACAAGTTCATGTAGTCAACATGTAGCAGCAAGTCAGACAATTTTTATAACCATAATGCAACACACGTTGAAAGACTTGACAAAAGTGATCTGCTCAAACACGTCCATTCAGTAGATCTGCTCCTTGACAAGACAGAGCCACATGGAGAGCAGCGACACCCCCTTTGTGCCATACCATACATAAATAGCTTACCATTGGTTTTACATTTAGTTCACGATCATTTCTGTGAACTTTTGAGAGCGATATGAAACATTATATCATGCCGTATAATAAATGAATATCCAAAATAGGCTTACCAAAAACTCATAGTGGCCTTATATGTTTGAGAATGTTTTGACTAGACTACACTTACATTACTTTATTTTGGCAAAAGAAACGACTAGAAGCAAATAGACAAGCATTACATGATGGGCCATATTATTGTAGGGACCCAGACATATGGATACATCATCCAAATTAGGGCACGTGTCTAGGCTGATGGTTTCTTATTTTAGAATAGGACTGCAAAGTAACAACCCTTCTCCCAAAGAGTTGGTTTGACTAGTGGACTAGGCCTACCCCTATAAATAAAATCGACATTTCTCATAATTTCTTATTCTGGTTTATGAAAACTAATACATCATTTTGCACTTTAAGAAATGAAGTTCAATAATACCCAACACATTTTCCGTACGAAACATTATTTAGCAGTTGAGTTTGGTTTATAGAGCCATTTTTTAGGCTACATAAAATCTAAGACGGCTCCCTTTGCATTTCTACTCTACAAGCGAGGGCTAGGCTGCTGCGCAAGAAGACCACAGCGCGCAAGTACCCTTCAATAGGCTATAGAAAGCAGAAAGCCTATGATTTGATCACAGGGCGCATTTGCTTGTAAAGTCTCATCACAGACTATGCTATCCAAACAAGCAACGTTCCACTCGATCCTGGCTGGCGGGCTAGCATACTCCTCATTCCCTGGCTTTTTCTACTAGCCGCAGCAGCCTCCCCTCCCTCCATGCCTGCATGACTGCCTGTAACAAGCCCGCCGCCATGATCTCTTTGTTCCTCCGGGATGAACCCGACCAGAATACAGTTTATGCGGGACGCGCCTTGTCTCTCTTCCCCTAGACACTAGTCTTCTCTTACCGATACAGACTCCCTCCGTCACTCCCGGGCCCTCGGAGCTCCACTTTTATTCAGGCCGACACGTAAGAGACCGCGTCAGGCTACACCTCCGTCGCGTCACGGAGAACAACAACACGGAGAACGAGAGGGACGAAAATCAAATCGTCAGCGGCACCATCGAGAACGACCGAATGATGGGCGGAACAAGCCGAACAACTGACGGAATAGACCGAAGTTATCTCGAAAAATCGGCGGAAAGGAACGAACATTTATGCGCGATACAAGCGGTCATATTTATGTTACAAAGAGGCAGCGTATTTTGATACATTTAGCGAAGTTACTTTGTAGCGACTAGCTGGTACGTGCCAACAAAGTGAAGGGTAATGTTACAATGTCGCTACCTGTGCTGTGTGTGTCCCAAGCTTATTATAGTAAACTAAAACTAATTATGAAGAAACAATTTAGTAAACTGAAATCAAATAATTAACACACCTATTTGAAAAACGAAAACTATACTAAAATGATTATACTGTATTTGACTCCAAAACTAACTAAAATAAAATAAAAACTATCATTAATTATTTTCAGTTTCAGTTTTTTTTCTCAACATTTGGGGCAAAAATCGAATGGGGTTTTCAATGGGGGTTTTCAAGCTTTTTTCCTAAAGGGTTTTTAAGCTTCTGAATCTGGTGGGTCACATTGAGATTTACTTGAATTCAAAGGTAGATTCAGCAAGATTGTGTTTCCACAAGCAGAGAGGCAGATATTGGTTGTATTCCCCTGCTCAGATGTTGCATGCATCATCTGTTGGCACCAGATTTCTATAAAATGTTGGTCATGTTCCTCTGCTCAGAAGTTGCGAACGCATACCAGATCTTACAACGCCTGGATAGGTATTTTGTGCATCAGCTAACCACATCATATGGTATAGCAGTCTTGTGCCCGACTGCACAGTCAATGACTTGGCATGCACCCATTGGTTGATGCATGCAACTTCTGAGCAGGGGAACGTGACCATGATGTGGTTAGCTAATACCTAAAATACCTATCCAGGTGTTGTAAGATCTGGCAGGCGTCAGCAACGTCTGAGCAGAGGACCTGCCCATTGAGATGAGCGCAATGCAAGACTTTTCTCTCACACAGTCACACAGAGTATCTGCACATGTGCACAGGCATGCTTTGGGCGCGTTTGAGTGGTAAGCCGAAAGTAGCCAACTGTAGACAGAAGTCGATGAGCAAAGTCGGGGGAGGTACATATGCACCGACAGCAAGTTGGACAACTTTTGCTGTTTCTTTTAACTATGAAGTTGTTAATGTTCTTAGCTTTATCCTTTGAAAATATACATGCGCATCTTCAATATGTACCCATTGTTCCTCTTTAGTGCATTTAACTATATGTCGCAAGTAAAAGCCTTGGGTAGCCAGTTGATACAATTCCAAGTCTGGAAGGTTAAAACCACCCTCCTTTTTATTCTATTAATTTTATTTGCTCATATAAAGTCTGTTATGAGCAAGTATACTTTTTTATATAATGTCTTCCATGGGGTAATTGGTATTAGCGAAAATAAATAAAAAACAAACTTAGGTAGCCATGCCATTCTAAAGAGGTTTATTTTACCTGTAAGATTTATGGGAAGATTATTTCATTTAATTAGATCTGCTTTTTTTGTTGTCACTTATTAAGCATCTTAAGTATTTAATATTTTTTGTGGTGCACTTAAAGGATTGCTGTAGATCATGAGTTATTATTTTTCCTGTTGCCATTATTTCGTTTTTTTCATGTTAATTTAATATCCTGAGATTTTTTAGAATTCTGAAAATATTTTTAGCAAAGGGGGCATTGAGTTTTCACTATTGGTCAGGTATATCAGGAGATCATCTGCAAATAAGTTTAGTTTATATTCATGTTTACCAATACTGATTGATACCTGTTACGTTTGGCTCCTGTCTAATTATTTCTGCAAGCGGTTCAATTGCCAGTGCAAACAGGAGGGGGGAGAGGGGACATCCCTGTCTTCTGCTCTGTTCTAAAGCAATTTCATCAGGTAATGTATTATTTGTGTTTATTTTTGCTTTAGGACATTTATACAATATTTGTATTACAGTGGGGAAAAAAGTATTTAGTCAGCCACCAATTGTGCATGTTCTCCCACTTAAAAAGATGAGAGAGGCCTGTAATTTTCATCATAGGTACACGTCAACTATGACAGACAAAATTAGAAAAAAAAATCCAGAAAATCACATTGTAGGATTTTTTATGAATTTATTTGCAAATTATGGTGGAAAATAAGTATTTGGTCAATAACAAAAGTTTCTCAATAATTTGTTATATACCCTTTGTTGGCAATGACACAGGTCAAACGTTTTCTGTACTGTTGCTGGTATTTTGGCCCATTCCTCCATGCAGATCTCCTCTAGAGCAGTGATGTTTTGGGGCTGTCGCTGGGCAACACAGACTTTCAACTCCCTCCAAAGATTTTCTATGGGGTTGAGATCTGGAGACTGGCTAGGCCACTCCAGGACCTAGAAATGCTTCTTACGAAGCCACTCCTTCGTTGCCCGGGCGGTGTGTTTGGGATCATTGTCATGCTGAAAGACCGAGCCACGTTTCATCTTCAATGCCCTTGCTGATGGAAGGAGGTTTTCACTCAAAATCTCACGATACATGGCCCCATTCATTCTTTCCTTTACACGGATCAGTCGTCCTGGTCCCTTTGCAGAAAAACAGCCCCAAAGCATGATGTTTCCACCCCCATGCTTCACAGTAGGTATGGTGTTCTTTGGATGCAACTCAGCATTCTTTGTCCTCCAAACACGACGAGTTGAGTTTTTACCAAAAAGTTATATTTGGGTTTCATCTGACCATATGACATTCTCCCAATCCTCTTCTGGATCATCCAAATGCACTCTAGCAAACTTCAGACGGGCCTGGACATGTACTGGCTTAAGCAGGGGGACACATCTTGCACTGCAGGATTTGAGTCCCTGGCGGCATAGTGTGTTACTGATGGTAGGCTTTGTTACTTTGGTCCCAGCTCTCTGCAGGTCATTCACTAGGTCCCCCCGTGTGGTACTGGGATTTTTGCTCACCGTTCTTGTGATCATTTTGACCCCACGGGGTGAGATCTTGCGTGGAGCCCCAGATCGAGGGAGATTATCAGTGGTCTTGTATGTCTTCCATTTCCTAATAATTGCTCCCACAGTTGATTTCTTCAAACCAAGCTGCTTACCTATTGCAGATTCAGTCTTCCCAGCCTGGTGCAGGTCTACAATTTTTATTTCTGGTGTCCTTTGACAGCTCTTTGGTCTTGGCCATAATGGAGTTTGGAGTGTGACTGTTTGAGGTTGTGGACAGGTGTCTTTTATACTGATAACAAGTTCCAACAGGTGCCATTAATACAGGTAACGAGTGGAGGACAGAGGAGCCTCTTAAAGAAGAAGTTACAGGTCTGTGAGAGCCAGAAATCTTGCTTGTTTGTAGGTGACCAAATACTTATTTTCCACCATAATTTGCAAATAAATTCATTAAAAATCATTCAATGTGATTTTCTGGAGAAAAAAAATCTAAATTTGTCTGTCATAGTTGACGTGTACCTATGATGAAAATTACAGGCCTCTCTCATCTTTTTAAGTGGGAGAACTTGCACAATTGGTGGCTGACTAAATACTTTTTTCCCCCACTGTATATGTATTATTTCAGCTGGAAAGTTGAAAGCTTCCAAAGTTTTGAATAGAAAAGGCCATTCAAGATGGTTGAAAGCCTTTTTGGCATCAACAGCCATTATTGATCAATCTATTTTTAATTAACCCTGTTTGATTGATATGTATCAAGTCTGGTAAGACTTTTGCCATTCTATTGCTTATAAGCTTTGTTACTATTTTATTGTCACAATTTATTAAACTTATGGGTCTATAATTAGCAGAGGACTCTCCAGATTTTCCTGGTTTTAATATAACTGAAATAACTATTTGATACATGGAACAAGGAAGTACTGAATTGAGTGACTTGTGTTGTAATTTGTGTAAAAAGGGGGGCTACTTTGTCCCAAAATGTTGAATGGAATTCTATGGGAAAGCCATCCATTCCTGGTGCTCTCTCCATGAGAATGTTTTAACAGTATCTAATATTTATTCTTGGGTGATCTCTGTTTTTAGTGATTATTTTTTGTCTGCTGATAGTTGCTTCAGAGTTGTTGAGTCTAAGAAGGCTATAGGATCCGTCCAACTGTTGTCAAAATCTGATTTATATACATTTTCATAGAACATTTTAAAATTGTCATTAATCGCGTTGTCTCTAATTACCACTTTTGTATCTTTATCTTTTTAAATGATAACTGGTTTAGTATGTATTAGTTTGTGAGAGCTGCGAGATATTTACCAGGTTTATTTTACATTAAGTAGTATGCTTTATTTGAGTTGGCTCTCTTCAAAAGTAAAAGATCGTATTCCTGCTTAATTTCAGAAATTGTATTTTCTTCTTTACCTTGTAAAGATTTTTATGGGCTTTTTCTAAGATAGTGATTTATTTCTATTTAATTTTAATTTCTAAATCAGATTTAACTTGAGATTATAATTCCCCTAATGTACAGTACGCCTTAAAGGCATCCCAAATTATATCATACTTTCTCTGTCCTCTATGTCTACATACAGTGAGGGAAAAAAGTATTTGATCCCCTGCTGATTTTGTACGTTTGCCCACTGACAAAGACATGATCAGTCTATAATTTTAATGGTAGGTTTATTTGAACAGTGAGAGACAGAATATCAACAAAAAAATCCAGAAAAACGCATGTAAAAAATGTTAGAAATTGATTTGCATTTTAATTAGGGAAATAAGTATTTGATCCCTCTGCAAAACATGACTTAGTACTTGGTGGCAAAACCCTTGTTGGCAATCACAGAGGTCAGACGTTTCTTGTAGTTGGCCACCAGGTTTGCACACATCTCAGGAGGGATTTTGTCCCACTCCTCTTTGCAGATCTTCTCCAAGTCATTAAGGTTTCGAGGCTGACGTTTGGCAACGAAACTTCAGCTCCCTCCACAGATTTTCTATGGGATTAAGGTCTGGAGACTTGCTAGGCCACTCCAGGACCTTAATGTGCTTCTCCTTGAGACACTCCTTTGTTCCTTGGCCGTGTGTTTTGGGTCATTGTCATGCTGGAATACCCATCCACGACCCATTTTCAATGCCCTGGCTGAGGGAAGGAGGTTCTCACCCAAGATTTGACAGTACATGGCCCCGTCCATTGTCCCTTTGATGCGGTGAAGTTGTCCTGTCCCCTTAGCAGAAAAACACCCCCAAAGCATAATGTTTCCACCTCCATGTTTGACGGTGGGGATGGTGTTCTTGGGGGTCATAGGCAGCATTCCTCCTCCTCCAAACACGGCAAGTTGAGTTGATGCCAAAGAGCTCAATTTTGGTCTCATCTGACCACAACACTTTCACCCAGTTCTCCTCTGAATCATTCAGATGTTCATTGGCAAACTTCAGACGGGCCTGTATATGTGCTCTCTTGAGCAGGGGGACCTTGCGGGTGCTGCAGGATTTCAGTCCTTCACGGCATAGTGTGTTACCAATTGTTTTCTTGGTGACTATGGTCCCAGCTGCCTTGATATCATTGACAAGATCCTCCCGTGTAGTTCTGGGCTGATTCTTCACCGTTCTCATGATCATTGCAACTCCACGAGGTGAGATCTTGCATGGAGCCCCAGGCTGAGGGAGATTGACAGTTATTTTGTGTTTCTTCCATTTGCGAATAATCGCACCAACTGTTGTCACCTTCTCACCAAGCTGCTTGGCGATGGTCTTGTAGCCCATTCCAGCCTTGTGTAGGTCTACAATATTGTCCCTGACATCCTTGGAAAGCTCTTTGGTCTTGGCCATGGTGGAGAGTTTGGAATCTGATTGATTGATTGCTTCTGTGGACAGGTGTCTTTTATACAGGTAACAAGCTGAGATTAGGAGCACTCCCTTTAAGAGTGTGCTCCTAATCTCAGCTCGTTACCTGTATAAAAGACACCTGGGAGCCAGAAATCTTTCTGATTGAGAGGGGGTCAAATACTTATTTCCCTCATTAAAATGCAAATCAATTTATAACATTTTTGACATGCGTTTTTCTGGATTTTGTTGTTGTTATTCTGTCTCTCACTGTTCAAATAAACCTACCATTAAAATTATAGACTGATCATTTCTTTGTCAGTGGGCAAACGTACAAAATCAGCAGGGGATCAAATACTTTTTTCCCTCACTGTATGTAATGGTAAAGGTTACATTTTTTCATTTAGGTATTTAATACATTTTGGGTCCAGAAGTATGGAGGACTAAAAGTGCCACAATTAAATAAATAAATACACCATTAAATAATTACTTAAATGTGTCATTAATTAATTAAAATTAGAATTAAATACATAAATGTGTTATTAAATGTGTCATTAATTAATTCAAATACCGATTCATTTTATGTAAAATACATATATAATAATTTCACTATTTACATTTACATTTCATGGTCCTGCGTTGGAGTGCTTCCTGAATTACTTAAAACTGTCAAACTGACCCATCAAAAGTTGGTAGGCGGAACCTAACGCCTGATTGGTTACCCTCTGCATCAAGCCAAGACAAATCAATTCCGGATAATGTCAGCAGGTCCTGCTTCTACATCCTCTGCTAAGTTTAAAATGTCTCTAACCAACTCCCTGGAAAGTTCACGGAGATCCTCCATTGTCTCTATCCAGGTTGGCCTACTCTACTTCAGACCAAAGCAATGGATCAGACTAGATTCGCGTTAGCCCCGCCCACTGACTTTGATGGGTCAGTTTGACAGTTTTAAGTAATTCATGAATCACTGCAATGCAGGATCATGAAATGTAAATGTAAATAGTGAAATAATTATATATGTATTTTACATAAAATGAATCGGTATTTGAATTAATTAATGATACATTTAATTACACATTTATGTATTTAATTCTAATTTGAATTAATTAATGACACATTTAAGTAATTATTTAATGGTGTATTTATTTATTTAATTGTGGCACTTTTAGTCCTCCATACAGAAGATGCGCTCTGTACATTCTCCAAATTCTGTCTCGAAGTGTATTTTCTATTGGGTAATTAAGCATTTTTGAATCCAGTAAATTGTTGAGTACATTTTTGGAAATAAAAATGTAGTCAATTCTTGAATAGCTTTTCTTACTTTAAGAAAAAAATGAATAGTATTTTGTAGTTGGGAATAGTAATCTCCAGGTGTCCTGTAAATTATTTATAGAGATGACATTTTTCAGCCTCTTTGGAGGCTCCCTAAATCTGCCTTTTTTTATTACTACGTCTGTCAATCTTATCGAATGTATGATTTAGGTCACTTGCTAAAATAATATTTCCTTTCTGGATTTGATCGAATATAGCTTAAATTCTATCTAAAAATGCAATATTTGCCCCTGGTGGGATATACAATTAAATCAATGTGTATTTTTCACCATGTAAGGTACAATTCAACATAAGAAAACAGCCTTCTTGGTCCATATGCTGGGATATAAGGGAAAATTATGTATTCTTATTTATCATGATGCCTACACCTCTGCTGTTACTACAGTAGGTGGCAGTATAGGCCTCTCCAACCCAGTTCCTCTTTAAATGTTCAATTTGTCATTTTAAAAAATGTAACTCTTGCAAAACAAACACATCTGCTGACAATCTCTTTAAATGTTCAAGAACCATATGCTTTTTTCACCATCATGGAGCCCATGCACATTCCATGTGATAAGTTGGATTTTGTTTCTTTACTTGAATAGAATCAAAGTTAACCTTATCTATTCAGTCTATCATTGAAGAACCAAGTAAAACATATGAGGGCAATGGGCATTCCATCAAATTTGAGGATCATTGTATAAATACATAGTTATTGTATACATTACATATACTGAACAAAAATATTAACGCAACATGCAACAATTTCAACGATTTTACTGAGTTACAATTCATATAAGGAAATCAGTCAATTGAAATAAATAAATTAGGCCCTAATCTATGGGCGCAGCCTTGGTTGGGCCTGGGATGGCATAGGCCCACCCACTTGGGAGCCAGGCCCACCCACTGGGGAGCCAGGCCCAGCCAATCAGAATTCGTTTTTCCCCACAAAAGGGCTTTATTACAGACAGAAATACTCCTCAGTTTCATCAGCTGTCCGGTTGGCTGGTCTCAGACAATCCCGCAGGTGAAGAAGCCGGATGTGGAGGTCCTGGACTGGTGTGGTTACACATGGTCTGCGGTTGTGAGGCCTGTTGGATGTACTGCCAAATTCTCTAAAACAACGTTGGAGGCGGCTTATGGTAGAGAAATGAACATTACATTCTCTGTCAACAGCTCTGGTGGACATTCCTGCAGTCAGCATGTCAATAGCACACTCCCTCATGCTGTTTAATCAGCTTATTGATATGTCACACCTGTCAGGTGGATGGATTATCTTGGCTCAACACTTTACATGTTGCATTTATATTTTTGTTTGGTATATATAGAGTGTGTGGGCATGAGGGCTGAGCAGACATTTAACAAATAAAATAAAAATAAACATAAAGCAAAGTATGTGTCTTAGTGTACCAAAACAAACGGTGGATACATACATTGTACATACTTTTGAAAAAAGAAGGGTAAAGTCAGGGGAGATACATATGCACCGACAGCAAGTTGGACAACTTTTGCTGTTATTACCGATGAAGAGGATGCTATCGAAATTCCACTTCTCCTACACAAAGCTGAGCATGATCAACATGGTCCAAGGAATGAATACCCGGATGATAAGGAAATTAGATACCATCCCAAGCTCTTTCTAATATTCACAATACTTGTTTTGTATTTCTGTGATGGTTTTCTCAAAATATAACCAGGTAGTGAGTGCATAGGCTACTAGAATGAGAATACAGTGGGGTAAAAAAGTATTTAGTCAGCCACCAATTGTGCAAGTTCTCCCACTTAAAAAGATGAGAGAGGCCTGTAATTTTCATCATAGGTACACGTCAACTATGACAGACAAAATGAGAAAAGAAAATCCAGAAAATCACATTGTAGGATTTTTTATGAATTTATTTGCTAATTATGGTGGAAAATAAGTATTTGGTCAATAACAGAAGTTTCTCAATACTTTGTTATATACCCTTTGTTGGCAATGACACAGGTCAAACGTTTTCTGTAAGGTTTTCACACACTGTTGCTGGTATTTTGGCCCATTCCTCCATGCAGATCTCCTCTAGAGCAGTGATGCTTTGGGGCTGTCGCTGGGCAACACGGACTTTCAACTCCCTCCAAAGATTTTCTATGGGGTTGAGATCTGGAGACTGGCTAGGCCACTCCAGGACCTTGAAATGCTTCTTACTAAGCCACTCCTTCGTTGCCCGGGCGGTGTGTTTGGGATCATTGTCATGCTGAAAGACCCAGCCACGTTTCATCTTCAATGCCCTTGCTGATGGAAGGAGGTTTTCACTCAAAATCTCACGATACATTGCCCCATTCATTCTTTCCTTTACACTGATCAGTCGTCCTGGTCCCTTTGCAGAAAGACAGCCCCAAAGCATGATGTTTCCACCCCCATGCGTCACAGTAGGTATGGTGTTTTTTGGATGCAACTCAGCATTCTGTGTCCTCCAAAAATGACGAGTTGAGTTTTTACCAAAAAGTTCTATTTTGGTTTCATCTGACCATATGACATTCTCCCAATCCTCTTCTGGATCATCCAAATGCACTCTAGCAAACTTCAGACGGGCCTGGACATGTCCTGGCTTAAGCAGGGGGACACATCTGGCACTGCAGGATTTGAGTCCCTGGCGGCGTAGTGTGTTACTGATGGTAGGCTTTGTTACTTTGGTC
This sequence comes from Coregonus clupeaformis, assembly GCF_020615455.1. Taxonomy (NCBI): domain Eukaryota; kingdom Metazoa; phylum Chordata; class Actinopteri; order Salmoniformes; family Salmonidae; genus Coregonus; species Coregonus clupeaformis. The sequence goes on from NC_059214.1 coordinate 29,691,506, forward strand.
CCAGCTCTCTGCAGGTCATTCACTAGATCCCCCCGTGTGGTTCTGGGATTTTTGCTCACCGTTCTTGTGATCATTTTGACCCCACGGGGTGAGATCTTGCATGGAGCCCCAGATCGAGGGAGATTATCAGTGGTCTTGTATGTCTTCCATTTCCTAATAATTGCTCACACAGTTGATTTCTTCAAACCAAGCTGCTTACCTATTGCAGATTCAGTCTTCCCAGCCTGGTGCAGGTCTACAATTTTGTTTCTGGTGTCCTTTGACAGCTCTTTGGTCTTGGCCATAGTGGAGTTTGGAGTGTGACTGTTTGAGGTTGTGGACAGGTGTCTTTTATACTGATAACAAGTTCAAACAGGTGTCATTAATACAGGTAACGAGTGGAGGACAGAGGAGCCTCTTAAAGAAGAAGTTACAGGTCTGTGAGAGCCAGAAATCTTGCTTGTTTGTAGGTGACCAAATACTTATTTTCCACCATAATTTGCAAATAAATTCATAAAAAATCCTACAATGTGACTTTCTGGATTTTTTTTTCTCAATTTGTCTTTCATAGTTGACGTGTACCTGTGATGAAAATTACAGGCCTCTCTCATCTTTTTAAGTGGGAGAACTTCCACAATTGGTGGCTGACTAAATACTTTTTTCCCCCACTGTATACTGTAGGTGTTTTTGCAGCATATGGGATATGCTCTGTTGTTTGTCATTACTTCATGCCCTTGTACCTTCCTCATTATTATTTGTGATTGTGCAACATGGAATTGTCACAGATGTGATTAAATGGAGTCCACAACAATTCTTACTGTATGGTAATGGATTGCATGTCAGCATCACTACAGCCTGCAGTGTATTTCTTTAATTCTCAACCTTTATAATGCTTTTGTCAGTAAGCATGTAAAGAACAGAATTTGATTCAATCAAATGAAGGACAAAACATTCACTGTACAGAAAAGGATTGGACTATACATGTACATGAGCTCACATGAGTTACTGGGTAAAGAATATGCCAAGCAATATTCCAAGCAGTCAAATGCACTTGGTATTGACCCCACGACTGGTGTCTGGGGTACTTGCTCATTAAGTGTCGGTTTCCCGGACACAGATTAAGCCTGAAAAATTGCCAGTGTAGAAATCCCCTACAATAACCCATGTGTAGCCTACAATATGTATTCAATTTTATTCACACTTAGACAGTCAACAAATTAGAATTTGTTTGGTGACAGTAACATCTAGATAAATACATTAACTATATTGTCGCAAGTAGGATATTTCATTTATTTATGTTAGAAATGTGGATCACATGTAGGCCTATGTAGCTAGATGTCATAAGGTGAGGTGTATGTGGGGTGGAAGTCAGGCGCAGGACACCGAGGCTTAGTCCAAAAACGTTTACTAAAGTCCCAAAGAAACAATGTAATATACAAAAGGCACGGCCTCAAACAACAAAGGAGGCGACTATGCGCAATTACGCACAAACAAGCGTAATTACAAAATACACAAAACACGACACGTAACACAAACGACTGGCGAAAAACAACACACAACTAATCCATACAAACACAGGGAACTTATAGGACATGTAATCAACGCAAACCAGACACAGGTGAAAAGGACAGACAAACGCAATCGCACATGAAACATCCAACGGTGGCAGCTAGTACTCCGGGGACGGCGAACGCCTTTGCCTGCCCGAACCAGGAGGAGGAGCAGTCTCGGCCGAAACCGTGACACTAGATTGTAAGGATGTAAGGATAAAGATGTATTTAAGCTCTAAATAGTCATCCACCCAAAACGGTAAACATGCATTGATAACAACCAATGATAGGTGGCGACATCAACCATTTATGAGCATTTAGTGCCTTTTGCTTCCAACAAAACAGAAGGTTGTCTCCCACAATGCTTTGGTTCCGACTTCAAGTTGCAGTTGGTGAGGAGCAACGGCAAACATTTCCAGTCAACTTGAGTGGAAGGTTCATGACCTTCGATCACATGGTTGTTGTAAAGGTCAAGCTGTCGACATCTAGTCACAAATTGGACAATTTTTATACCCATAATGCAACACACTTTGAAAGACAGTGACCAACGTTGGTCAAGGTCTTGACAAAAGCTTGAACGTACCCAAAGTGGTAGTTACTGGGCCAAAACAGTTGGACAACTGCCAAATTCTGCGAAATTCTCTAAAATGACGTTGGAGACGGCTTATGGTAGAGAAATGAACATTCAATTTTCTGGCAACAGCTCTGGTGGACATTCCTGCTGTTGTGGAAAACTCGATCCAAAGATTAAGGCAGAGACTACTTAATTGTATAATAGAACAATCTATAATGCATACGAGCAGCTGCAAGGTAGATCCGTCTCTGATCGCAGTCAGGGAAGGAGCTCGAAGAGTAAATGGTTATGTCCCTTATATAGTGGGAGGTGATAATACAATCATATTCACAACAGTTATTTTATACAAGCAACGGTTCCAGAACACAATGGCCTTGTGTTAAGGTGCAGTGATAACAGGAGTCTATGAAATGTATAACATCACAGTCCAACACAGAACAATAACATAACCCTTGAGAAGTTACAACAGCTCACCCCAATTCTGCCACAACACTGCAGTCAGCATGCCAATTGCACGCTCCCTCAAAACTTGCGACATCTGTGGTATTGTGTTGTGTGACAAAACTGCACATTTTAGAGTGGCCTTTTATTGTCCCCAGCACAAGGTGCACCTGTGTAATGATCATGCTGTTTAATCAGCTTCTTGATATGCCACACCTGTCAGGTGGATGGATTATCTTGGCAAAGGAGAAATGTTCACTAACAGGGATGTAAACAAATGTATGCACAAAATTTGAAAGAAATACGCTTTTTGTGCGTATGGAAAAATTCTGGGATATTTTATTTCAGCTCATGAAACCAACACTTTACATGTTGCGTTTATGTTTTTGTTCAGTTTAGTATACCCCTCTGGTTGTTGCGGAAATCGACCCACTACAACTCTTTACATTTACGTCATTTAGCAGACGCTCTTATCCAGAGCGACTTAGTTAGTGAGTGCATACATTTTTTCATACTGGTCCCCTGTGGGAATCGAACCCACAACCCTGGCATTGCAAGCGCCATGCTCTACCAACTGAGCTACACGGGACCACTTACTTTGTGCATCTGAATCATCTCTCTGAGTCTACCTTTAAACCAAATCTAAACTACTGTATGACCTTACCCATCACCTTATGCATTACTGCCCCAAAGTGGAAAGAAGTAACATCCCCCCAAAAACAAAAACACATAAATGCTACTAGCCTCCCATGCATAGGCCACTTTCTGTCCCTAAGACTAAAACTAAATACGTTTTTATAAAACTCAAACTAAATACAAACTAGTAAATCAGATCTAAAATTAATAGAAATAAAAACAAATATAAAAACACAAAACTATAATAACCTTGGTATGTCCTGGTTTATATACAGTACCAGTCAAAAGTTTGGACACACCTACTCATTCCAGGGTTTGTCTTTATTTTTACTATTTTCTATAATAATAATAATAATAATAATAATAATAATAATATGCCATTTAGCAGACACTTTTATCCAAAGCGACTTACAGTCGTGCGTGCATACAACATTGTAGAACAACAGTGAAGACATCAAAACTATGAAATAACACATATGGAATCATGTAGTAACCAAGAAAGTGTTAAACAAATCAAAATATATTTGCACACTCTTGGTAATCTCTCAACCAGCTTCATGAGGTAGTCACCTGGAATGCATTTCAATTAACAGGTGTGCCTTCTTAAAAGTTAATTTGTGGAATTTCTTTCCTTCTTAATGCGTTTGAGCCAATCAGTTGTGTTGTGACAAGGTAGGGGTGGTATACAGAAGATAGCCCTATTTGGTAAAAGACCAAGTCCATATTATGGCAAGAACAGCACAAATAAGCAAAGAGAAACGACAGTCCATCATTACCTTAAGACATGAAAGTAAGTCAATCCGGAAAATTTTAAAAACTTTGAAAGTTTCTTCAACTGCATTCGTAAAAACCATCAAGCGCTATGATGAAACTGGCTCTCACGAGGAGCGCCATAGGAATGGAAGACCCAGAGTGACCTCTGCTTCAGAGGATAAATTCATTAGAGTTACCAGCCTCAGAAATTGCAGCCCAAATAAATGCTTCACAGAGTTCAAGTAACAGACACATCTCAACATCAACTGTTCAGAGGAGACTACGTGAATCAGGCCTTTATGGTCGAATTGCTGCAAAGAAACCACTACTAAAGGACACCAATAATAAGAAGAGACTTGCTTGGGCCAAGAAACACGAGCAATGGACATAAGACCAGTGGAAATCTGTCCTTTGGTCTAATGAGTCAAAATTTGAGATTTTTGGATCCAACCGCTGTGTCTTTGTGAGACGCAGAGTAGATGAACGAATGATCTCCGCATGTGTGGTTCCCACCGTGAAGCATGGAGGAGGAGGTGTGATGATGCTTTGCTGGTGACACTGTCTTTGATTTATTTAGAATTCAAGGCACACATAACCACCATGGCTACCACAGCATTCTGCAGTGATATGCCATCCCATCTGGTTTGGGCTTAGTGGGACTATCATTTGTTTTTCAACAGGACAATGACCCAACACACCTCCAGGCTGGGTAAGGGCTATTTTACCTAGAAGGAGAGTGATGGAGTGCTGCATCAGATGACCTGCCCTCCACAAACACCCGACCTCAACCCAATTGAGATGGTTTGGGATGAGTTGGACCGCAGAGTGAAGGAAAAGCAGCCAACAAGTGCTCAGCATATGTGGGAACTCCTTCAAGACTGTTGGAAAAGCATTCCAGGTGAAGCTGGTTGAGAGAATGCCAAGAGTGTGCAAAGCTGTCATCAAGGCAAAGGGTGGCTATTTGAATATAAAATATATTTTGATTTGTTTAACACTTTTTTGGTTACTACATGATTCCATATGTGTTATTTCCTAGTTTTGATGTCTTCACTATTATTCTACAATGTAGAAAATAGTACAAATAAAGAAGAACCCTTGAATGAGTAGGTGCGTCCAAACTTGACTGGTACTGTATATATATATATATATATATATATATATATATATATATATATATATATATATTTCGTTTGTATTTCCTTTTTCCTTCACGAGAAGGGTATACTACAAAGCAGAATCAATGAGTTAGCCAGCTAACTTGCCTAAATATTTAGAAATAACTTTATTAAAAAAAAAATATATATAAGCATGGTCTCATTGACTCAACTACCAAAACACATAAGTTTAGCTTCTTAATGAACCAGAAAATATTTTTTTTTGGAGGGAGCCGTTGATTGTTAACTGAGAAGGAGCAGTGCAATCATAGGAGCAACCCCGTTATTGCACGGCAGATTGTTTTGTTTTGGCAGGGGATGCATAGAATGCAATTTTCATCAAAAACGATGGATTCCAACTCCCACTGACAACTCCATAACAACCAGGACAAGCACAAGTACACAGTAAGCGTTAAATAATTGATATTTATAAAAGTATCGAGTGGTAGGGCATGTTTGAAGTCGCTAACTTGGAAAACAATGGATTACATGGCACAATTTGACAGACATCACAAAGAATTTAGTTAACAAAAACTACAGATTGCAGCACCCAAACAAAAGAACACAGTTACACAAACGAGGTACACGGTACTTAGTAAAGAATGGACATTTTTACAAGTATCGACTGATACCGTCTCGATGTAGTCGGAGGTACACTCCACCAACACTCATTGCAACTCAACTCCGTTTACTTTTTCCAAATTGTGTTGTGTTACAAGCTGAATTTAAAAAAAAAAATACATTGAGATTGTGTCACTGGCCTACACACAATACCCCATAATGTCAAAGTGGAATTATGTTTTTCAAAATTTTTACAATTTAATATAAAATGAAAAGCTGAAATGTCTTGAGTCAATAAGTATTCAACCCTTTTGTTATGGAAAGCCTAAATAAGTTCATGAGTACAAATTTGCTTAATGAACTGTAGTCAGGTGGTCATTACCAGGTTATGATGAGGTCTTAACTATGACCAGTAGGCTACATAATATAGCACATAATATAGTGGTCAGAATTATGACCAGCTGGTCAGACAGAGGTCACAATTATGACCAACTGGTCATTTGAAGGTCAGAAAAATACATCATAACTGGTTAGTAAAAATACATTAAAATAACTATATTTTTCAACCCGTTTTCAACCAGAATAAGACGTCTTACTGACATCTTTTGAACCAGGTTTTGCCCACTGGGAAGTCACATAATAAGTTGCATGGACTCACTCTGTGTGCAGTAATAGTGTTTAAAATGATTTTTGAATCGCTACCTCATCCCTGTACACCACAGATTGGTTTTTGCCCAAATAATGAACTCATCATCAATCTTTGATTATTTGAATCAGCTGTGTAGTGCACAGGAGGTTAGTGGCACCTTAATTGGGGAAAACGGGCTCATGGTAATGACTGGAGAGGAATTGGTGGAATGGTATCAAATACATCAAACACATGGTTTCCAGGTGTTTGATGCCATTGCATTTGCTTTGTTCCGACCATTATTATGAGCCATTCTCCCCGCAGCAGCCTCCTGTGGTGTAGTGCTAGGGCAAAAAACAAAACGCGCACCCCTTGGGATCCCAAGGACCGAGTTTGGGAAACACTGTCTTTGAGACTTACCCAGAAAGACTCACAGCTGTAAATGCTGCCAAAGGTGCTTCTACAAAGTACTGACTCAGGGGTGTGAATACTATGTAAGTTAGATATTTCTGTATTTCATTTTCAATACATTTGCAAAAATGTCTAAAAACATGTTTTCACTTTGTCATTATGGGGCATTGTGTGTAGATGAGTGAGAGAAAAAAAATCGACGTAATCAATTTTGAATTCAGGTTGTAACACATCAAAATGTGTAATAAGTCAATGTAAGTATGAATGCTTTCTGAAGGCACTGTAGATGGAGTTGAGTTTACTCAGCTAGGCCTAGTCTAAAGTCTGTGAAAGCACAGTAGCACTTTTTGTCAGTTCTATACAGTGGAGGTTAGATATATGAAGCCTTTTGTGTAATCCTGTTGTTGTGTATTGTTAACCTGTTAAAGACAAGCAAACCTAAACCTGAATTATTTAATAAACTTTGCTTGTTTTTTTATACCTTCCGCCATCTGTTCCCTAGAACCTGTGTTTTAAATGGATGATGAATAGATGTCCAAAATTGGAGGAAGTAAAGAGACAAATTAAAGATAAGAATCAGACTTTTTTTCCTATTGCTCCTTGAATGAGACCTGCAGTTGACATTAGCCTGCTGGAATGTATAAATCTAGGACTATAGGCCTTTTGAAAAGTGTAGGCCTGGGCCAATTAAAAAAAAAAAGCAGTTGACACATCTGAACTAGTTTTATAGCCACCAATTTTTGTTGCATAATGTACAATTACCCATCAACAGAGCACAAATTGGTTGATGTTTCTCCATTCTCTACATCACATATCAATCAATATATTTAGTATAGAAACTGATACACTGCATTTTGTCAACCCCAATCTATTTCCAACAAGTAGCCTATTCAAATGCTTACCACTGTTAACTTCAGTTGACAAAATGGTTGATCAATGCACCAATGAGATAATGACTTATTATTTTAGAATACTGTACACCGCCTATGGATACATAGATGATGAATGGTTGGTGTTAGTTTTTTTTGTTGTTACGTAAAACGTGTGTAATAACCCAGAAGACAGCAAGAGGGCAGTGTTTTACCACTTTGTAATGGGTTGTCATTTCACTGACAGTACCCCTTATGTCCAGATGGGGGCACCCTACAACAGTGTACTGGAAGAGGACCAATGGTTTCCCGTCTCAACCTGCTGCCTGTTCAAGAGGGGGTTGTAGCTGCTGCAGTGGATATGTGAGTTTATCAAGGCAATTCTTTTTATAATCCTCCAGATACTCGTTTCTACATGGTTTATCTGTTTAATAGTGCTTTATGGATACAAGCCATAAAAAAACGGCTTTTTATTGTGACATGAAAGACATTGTTTGGGGAATTGACCCTGCCTCGTTAATGAACAACAGTGAATTTGCGGCTGCTGGCTAAAACCCCAAAGGAGAAAAAAATACAGTTTTGACCAAGCAGTGTAATGATCTTTTTCAAAGCAGAATAAACCTCACAGTCACACTAACACAGAGCTGTCCGTGCTCACATATGCATAAACAGACACAGAATAATCAATAGAAGCATTTGGTCTATTATCATAAATACACTGTTCGAATAATCCGCTTTTTATCACCAGATGGTTGACTTTGACTTGGCTAATAAACACTATAGTTTGTTCAATATTTAGATATGTCACAAAGAAAGAGATGCAGGGAGCCACTTGTCTTTTTATCCTCTACCTTGAGTGAATGTGTGTCTAGTGCGCAGGCACTGTGTGTGTACCTGTCTGTGTTTGTGTGTGTGTGACTCTGTGTGTTTTCCTGGCTCTGTGATTGACCTTGAGAAAGCAGGCAGAGTTGGAGCAGAGTGGGCCGTGGAGGCTCCTTTTCTTTCTCGCTGAGCCCCGCTGTGCGTCTTCCCCTGGGTTAGCGCTCGCTTGGTCTTTGGCTTCCCGCCTCACGCTCATTGCAACCGTATCCCTGGGCCAGCATGGAGCCAACCTGATGGGCTAGCTGAATTACTCTGCACTCCTTTAGGAGACCCTTTCACACTGCCAAGGTGCTCCACCAAAAAAAAAAACATGCCGCAAGCTTTGAAAATGCATAACCAAATGGTAATTCAAAGGAAAGAGACAGGTGTCTTGGTGTATGATACAGTTCATGAGGCATTTCTTTACGTCTGATGCATGTATTTACCCTGGTTACTAAAGGAGCTTGGTGTGTTATTATCTAGTGTGTGGTTGTATTTGTTTCTCACAGCCTGCACTGTATCTCAGACTGTCTTTGTTGTTTCCTCTCTAAAGCTTGGTCAAAATGCTCATGAAAGAAATATCAGAACAGTTTGATTTTGTATAGAAATGTTCTCTCGCATTGTGTTGCCCCTTGATAGTTTGTTTTCTGAAGCAAACGACAACAAAATATAGGCTATATTTTATACATGGTTATTTTTCTAATCATTGGGGACGGGGAGGTTTTGAGTAGAACTGTAACGGTTATTGTTCTATTTTATAATTTTAGATTACATAGGGGCTTATGCAATATTCAACAGCATCTATTTACATTTTATCCCCAGCTAATAGGAACTGATTAATTGCTCTGTGTTGAGGTGTTAGTGAGCATTGTTGTCACCTTTTCTTCCTCTGCAGTGAGAAGCTTTTCAATGTGCAAGCTAGGTCTGAATCAGCAGGGGACTATTGTCTTCATTCAGTATAGTGGAAGTGAATGTGTTCTCTTCTCAGTTCTGAAAAACTGTCTGTCTCTGTCTCAAGGGCGGGGGTGTGTCTCTTTGTTAACAACAGCTGGTGCACAATCTCTAATATTAAGGAAGTCTCAAGGTTCTGCTCGCCTGAGTTAGAATACCTCATGATAAGCTGTAGACCATACTATTTACCAAGAGAGTTTTCATCTATATTTTACATAGATGTCTATTTACCACCACAAACGGATGCTGGCACTAAGACCACACACAATGAGCTATATAGGGCCATAAGCAAACAAGAAAATGCTCATCCAGAGCCAGGGTTCCTAGTGGCCGGTGATTTTTATGCAGGAAAACTGAAATCCGTTTTACCTAATTTCTACCAGCATGTCACCGGTGCAACTAGAGGGAAGAAACTCTAGATCACCTTTACTCCACACACAGAGACACATAGAAAGCTCTCCCTCTCCCTCCATTTGGCAAATTTGACCATAACTCTATCCTCCTGATTAACCTGGTCTCAGAGCCTTTCATATTATTCTGTACGTAAATCCATTTAGGATGATGTTACAATTCGTATGGTATGTGTTAATTTGTGGATGTCCATCACCCATTTCGTATGATATGTCACGATTACAATTCGTATAATATGTTATGAATTTGCCATAAACGTACAATATGTTACGAATTTGCAAAACGTATAATATGTTACGAATTCTAGTTAGGTGGCTAACGTTAGCTAGCTGGCTAACGTTAGCTAGGCTAGGGGTTAGGGTTAAGTTTAGGAGTTAGGTTAGGGTTAGGGGAAGGGTTAAGGTTAGGGTTTGGTGAAGGGTTAGCTAAAAGGGTTGAGGTTAGGGGAAGGGTTAGCTAACATGCTAAATAGTTGCAAAGTAGCTAAAAAGTAGTAAGTAGTTTAAAAGTTGCTAATTAGCTGTAATGCTTAAGTTGTCCGTGATGATGAGATTCGAACTCTCAACTTTTGGGTTGCTAGGCGTCCGCGTTATGCCTACTCATCCACCCCGACCAACCACCCTACTTTCGTTTTTGCCTTAAGTAACCATCTTTCTTATGTAACCATACCAAACATAACATATCTTACTAAATGGAGTGTCTCGGATTTACAAACAGAATAATACGAAATGCTCTGAGACCAGGCTGTCCCGATTCCTGGTTACAAGCCAAAACTCAAACAGGAAGTATCAGTGACACACTCAATTCGAAAGGGGTCCGATGAAGCGGATGCTAAGCTACAGGACTGTTTTGCTAGCACAGACTGGAATATGTTCTGGGATTCATCCGATGACATTGAGGAGTTTACCACATCAGTCACCGGCTTCATTAATAACTGCATCGGTGACGTCGTCCCCACAGTGATTGTTTGTACATATCCCAACCAGAAGCCATGGATTACAGGCAACATCCGCTCTGAACTAAAGGCTAGAGCTACTGCTTTCAAGGAGCGGGACACTAACCCGGACGCGTATAAGAAATCCCGCTAAGCCCTCCGACGAACCATCAAACAGGCAAAGTGTCAATACAGGACTAAGTTTGAATCCTACTACACCGGCTCTGATGCTCGTCGGATGTGTCAGGGCTTGCAAACTATCTCGGATTACAAAGAGAAACCCAGCCACGAGCTACCCAGTGACACGAGCTTACCAGACAAGCTAAATGCCTTCTATGCTCGCGTCGAGGCAAGCAACACTGAGCCATGCGTGAGAGCACCAGCTGTTCCGGACAACTGTGTGATCACGCTCTCCGTAGCCAATGTGAGTAAGACCTTTAAACAGGCTAACATTAACACAGTACGCGTCCCGGATTACCAGGACGCATACTCAGAGCATGCGCTGACCAGCTGGCAAGTGTCTACACTGACATTTTCAACCTCTCCCTGACCCCATCTTTCAAGCAGACCACCATAGTCCCTGTGCCCAATAATGCCAAGGTAACCTGGCTAAATGACTATCGCACTGTTGCACTCACATCTGTAGCCATGAAATACTTTGAAAGGCTGATCATTGCTCATTTCAATACCATCATTCCAGACAACCTGGACCCACTCCATTTCCCATACCGCACCAACAGATCCACAGATGACACAATCTCTATTGCACTCCATAATGCCCTTTCCCACTTGAACAAAAGGAACACCTACGTGAAAATGCTGTTCATTGACTTCAGCTCAGCATTCAACACCATAGTGCCCTCAAAGCTCATCACTAAGCTAAGGTTCCTGGTACTGAACACCTCCTTCTGCAACTGGATCCTGGACTTCCTGACGGGCCGTCCCCAGGTGGTGAAGTAGTCAACAACACATCCCCCACGCTGACCCTCAACACGGGGGCCCCTTGGGTGCGTTCTTAGTCCCCTCCTGTACTCCTTCTTCACCCACGACTACGTGGATGCGCATGACTCCAACACCATCATTAAGTTTGCTGACGACACGACGGTGGTAGGCCTGATCACTGACGATGAGACAGCCTATAGGGAGGAGGTCAGAGACTTGGCAGTGTGGTGCCAGGACAACAACCTCTCCCTCAACGTCAGTGAGACAAAGGAGCTGATCGTGGACTACAGGAAATGGAGGGCCGAGCACGCCCCCATTCACATTGCAATGGCTATAATGGAACGGGTCGAGAGCTTCAAGTTCCTCGGTGTCCATCACTAAGGATCTATCATGGTCCAAACACATCAACACAGTCGTGAAGAGGGCACGACAACGCCTCTTCCCCCTCAGGAGGCTGAAAAGATTTGGCATGGGCCCTCAGATCCTCAAAAAGTCACACAGCTGCAACATCGAGAGCATCTTGACTGGCTGCATCACCTCTTGGAATGGGAACTGCTTGGCATCCGCCCACAAGGCGGTACAGAGGATAGTGCATACGGCCCAGTACATCACTGGGGCTGAGCTCCCTGCTATCCAGGACCTCTATAACAGGCAGTGTCAGAGGAAGCCCCCCAAAATTGTCAGACTTCAGTCACCCAAGCCACAGACTGTTCTCTCTGCTACCGTAATGCAAGCGGTACAAATGCACCAAGTCTGGAACCAACAGGATCCTGAACAGCTTCTACCCCCAGGCCATAAGACTTCTAAACAGGACTGCTAAATAGCTAATAAAATGGCTACCTGGACTACCTCTTTTGCACTCTCTATGCACACACACTGGACTCTACACACACTTTCACACTCACCACATATGTTGCTGCTAGTCACTTTACCCATACCTATATGTACAGGACATAGCTACCTCAATTACCTCGTACCCCTACACATCGACTCGGTACTCCCTGTATATAGCCATGTTATTTTCTACTCCCTATCTATATCCATGTTATTTTCTACTCCCTATCTATAGCCATGTTAATTAATTTTCTACTCCCTATATATAGCCATGTTATTTTCTACTCCCTATATATATATAGCCATGTTATTTTCTACTCCCTGTATATAGCCATGTTATTTTCTACTCCCTATATATAGCCATGTTATTTTCTACTCCCTGTATATAGCCATGTTATTTTCTACTCCCTGTATATAGCCATGTTATTTTCTACTCCCTGTACTTTGCCGACCCAACTTGATCAATACAGTCCTCCATCCTAAGAAGAGGGCAAAGGTCTGCTTTAGTAACATTGTTAACTTTTCTATAATCAGTGCAAGGTCTGAAAGTGGAATCAGACTTCTTGACCAGAAGACAGGGTGAAGCCCAATTTGAACAACATGGCTCCGCAATACCATTGTCCAACATATACTGCACCTCTGTCTCTGTCTCTTCTCCTGAGATACACGATAAAATCTATTTTAATAGGCTTAGCATCTCCGATATCTATGTCATGCTCAATTAAATGGGTTTTCGATAGAGTGTCAGAAAACAAAACAGGGTAGCTTCTAATAAGAGCTACCAATTCATCACGTTTCTCAGAGTCTGAATGATCTACCAAAACCCCAAGGTTTTGCAAAGTCTGGGAATTTTTCAACCGACCTTGTAAGACCTCATCCGAAACCCTAACTACCTCCTCTTCTCCCCCCTCCACAAAGTTAAAGCCACAAGATGTAGTGACTGGAGCAGCAGTCAACGCTGACCTCACCGCTGGAGTGCCTTCCACTTTGCTTAGATCACGGGAGTGATAACATTTTAACAGGTTCACATGGCATAATTTAGAGGACTTCCTATGACCAGGGGTTTCAATGAGATAGTTCAAATCTGACACTTTGCGCAACACAGTGAAAGGACCACAGTATTTTGCCTGAAAAGGTGCACTTACAAGAGGCAAAAGAGCAAGTACACGATCACCGGGACTAAACTCACGGAGCTCAGCCTGTCCGTCATATTTCAGTTTCATTTTCTGTTGAGAACATATTAGTTTTTCTTTCGCCAGTTCACCAGCCCCATACAACTTCAGCCTAAAACCATTTACATAGTCAGTAAGGTTCCGAGGTGGTTCTTCAGGCAAACAACCATCCTGCAGCACTGCTAAAGGCCCACGCACCTTATGACCAAACACTAAGTCATTTGGGCTAAACCCTGTGCTTTCCTGCATTACTTCACAAGCAGCTAGTAACAGCCAAGGTAACCCCTCCTCCCAATCTGTAGACAGTTCTGTACAATATGCACGAAGCAAGGATTTTAAAGTTTGATGAAAACGTTCCAAAGCTCCCTGGCTCTGGGCATGGAACGCAGTAGACTTGTGTTTAACTTTAAGCTGTTTGAGAACCTGAGCAAATAAATGGGAGGTAAAGTTAGACCCCTGATCTGACTGGATGATTTTTGGAATCCCAAATGTTGAAATAAATTGAGTTAACGCTTCAACTACTGATTTTGAAGTTATGGTACGCAAGGAAAAAGCTGCCGGATATCTAGTTGCTTGACACATAACAGTTAATAAGTAGCTATGACCTGACTTGGACCGTGGTAAAGGCCCAACACAATCGATAATAAGATGCTCAAAAGGTTGCCCTACGGCTGGTATTGGATACAAAGGTGCTGGCTTTAAAACCTGGTTTGGCTTGCGCGCTGACATGTATCACAAGTTTTAAGAAACTGAGCTACATCCCGCTTTAAACGTGGCCAGAAAAAATTACGGAGTATACCATCATAAGTTTTACGAACACCCATATGACCTGCCACATCATCATGTGAAGTTTGCAACACTTTATTTAGCAAAGAAGTAGGTACAACTATTTGAAAGACTGGTTCTCCTAGACCCTGATCATAGTGTGGAACCCATTTCCTGACCAACAGCCCATCAAGAAGAAAATAACACTGAGCACTATCCCTCACCACTGAATCAGGGACAACTTTATCAAACAGATCAGCCAAGGTAGTATCGGCCTTTTGCTCAGCTATCAATGAATCTCTAGAACTAGTCAACTGTTCTGTCTGGAGTTTGACTGGCAACTCAAGACTTTCTAGCTTACTCTCAACATTATTTACGAGAGGCAGCGCAGGTAACAGCACAAACTGGAAATACCTTAGGAGACACACAGTTGAGATCTGGAGATACCCTTGCTGGGGACACTGAAGGTTGCTTCATAAAGATGTTTAATTTGCCATCTGCCCACACCTTACTACCCGCCAAGTCATTCCCCAAAATCATGTGTACTCCCTCTACTGGCAACTGGGGTCTAACCCCAACATCTACATCACCCTCTACCAGACCACATTTTAGGGTAACTTCATGTAAAGGAGAGGAGAATGGAACTAAACCCATACCACGTACCATTACACATCTGCCAGTATCAGACTCCTTAGAGAATGGCAACACAGATTCCAAAATAAAAGAATCTAAAGCTCCAGTGTCTCTTAAGATCTTGATTGAAACATTTAGGTTGCCATCTACCAGGGACACTACACCATCTGAAATGAAGGCTGAAAAATCACTGTGGGAAGCCTGAGAATAAAACTCAACTAGTGGCTGAAAAAACTCATTCTGGTGGTCAGAGGCTGTAACAGGAGCTGCCATCACAGCAGGTCTAACTTGACCTGACTTTTTTGATAGAGGTAGAGGACAATCTTTCTTCCAATGTCCTTCAACTAAACAGTAGCGACAGGTATTAGCATTAACCGGTGCTTTAAGTCCTCCAGACCCAAACTTCTGCTGAGGCCTTTGAAAAGAAGCTCCAAAATAAGGTGACCTACTATTCCTAGAAGTAAAGTTATTTTTATGGTACATGTCACGGTTTGACTCAAAATGGCTTTCATGTGTTAGCCTGTAATCATCTGCAAGGACTGCTGCATCACTTGGAGACTTAACTTTACATTCATTCATGTATGTAGCAACCTGGTCAGACACAGAATTTTTGAACTGTTCTAACACAATCAAATTAGACAGACCCTCAAAAGTACTAACTTCAGAAGCTGTACACCAACGATTAAATGCAGAAGTCAAATCACAAACAAACTCAGAATAGGTTTGTAAATCTAACTTTTTCCTGTAACAAAAACGTTGACGATATGCCTCTGGCACAAGCTCGTAGACCTTCAGAACTGCTGATTTAACTTTATCACACACTTTACTGTCAGCTACACTCAGTGCTACAAAAGCCTCACGTGCTTTACCTGTAAGTACACATTGCAACAACATAGTCATGTCCAAATCTGACCAAGCTCTAGCTTACGCAATACGCTCAAATAAAGCAAAGCATGTTTCTGGATCTGACTCATCAAATTTAGGCAACAAACAAAGATTCCGTGAAACATCAAACTGTGGTAGTAATTTCGATCTGAATGTGCAAATTGTCCAAATAGATATGCAAGGTAGATGGATTATTTTAAATATGTTATTGGACCATAAACAGATATGGCTCATTAACCTTTACGGACCAAATAATGATGATCCACAATTCTTTGACAATATATATAATAAATTATCAAGCCTGCAAGCAACTCAAGACAATATTATTATGGTGGGGGATTATAATACTGTTTTAAATAGCTCAATGGACCGTAAAGGAAATCACACCACAAACAATCACCCACATGCTCTTAAGGAAATTGTGAATGTCATGGATACATTAGAACTAGTAGATATATGGAGGCTTAAATATACTGATCTAGTGAGATATACATGGCGGAGACTGAATCAAGCTAGTCGTCTTGACTTCTTTCTTATCTCATTCTCGTTGGCACCAAAAGTAAAAAAAGTGTTGATAGGGGACAGAATGCGGTCGGACCATCATATAATAGGCATATACATTACTCTTACTGAATTTCCACGTGGGCGAGGATATTGGAAATTTAATCAAAGCCTATTGGATGATAATTTATTCATAATTAGAACAAAGGAATTTATAACTGACTTTTTCCAACATAACATAGGTACAGCGAATCCCCTTATTGTATGGGACACCTTTAAATGTGCCTTTAGAGGCCATGCAATTCAGTACTCATCTCGAAAACAAAAGCAATTTAGGTCAAAAGAGTTTATACTAAGAAAGGAAATAGAAAATCTAACAGAACAGATAGATGGCAATAAAAACTGTAACATAGAGGCTCAGAATAAATTAGAGGAAAAACAAAAAGAAATGGAGAAACTTATTCAAGAAAGATCAAGTGTAATATATTATAAAAATAAAGCAAACTGGATGGAATATGGGGAAAAATGCACAAAATTCTTTTTTAATCTTCAACATAGGAATGCTACCAAAAAGAACTTAATGAAACTGGTTACAATTGACGGAGTCACCCATAATTCACCAAATGATATTTTGAAGGAAGAAACAAAGTACTTAAGCATATGTTTTCTTTTCAGTCGCCTCCATCTCCTCTAACTGAAGCTAATTGTAGAGATTTTTTTTCTATTGATAATGTCAAATTAACAGCCACACAGAAAGACTCATGTGAAGGTGAAATTACAGAGGAGGAACTTCTGGATGCAATTAAAGACTTTAAGTCCGGGAAAACTCCAGGGTTGGATGGCATACCAGTCGAGGTATACCAAACCTTTTTGATATACTAAGCGGACCGTTATTAGCATGTTTTAACCACTCCTATGTAAATGGTAGATTATCTGACACTCAAGAAGAAGGTCTGATCTCATTATTATTGAAACAGGATACAAGTGGAAAATATAAAGATCCAGTCCATTTACAAAATTGGAGGCCCCTTACACTTCAGTGTTGTGATGCAAAAATCCTAGCAAAATGTATAGCGCATAGAATTAAAAAGGTATTGTCGGATATTATTAATTCTAATCAGACAGGTTTTTTACATGGAAGATACATTGGAGATAATATAAGGCAAGTATTGGAAACAATAGAACACTATGGAAAATATGGGAAACCAGGCCTGCTATTCATAGCAGACTTCGAAAAAGGCATTTGATAAAGTTCGACTGGGGTTTATATATAAATGCCTGGAGCATTTCAATTTTGGAGAATCTCTTATAAAATGGGTCAAAATCATGTATAGTAACCCTAGGTGTAAAATAGTAAATAATGGCTATTTCTCAGAAAGTTTTAAACTGTCAAGAGGAGTGAAACAAGGATGTCCACTATCGGCATATCTATTTATTGTGGCCATCGAGATGTTAGCTATTAAAATCAGATCCAATAATAATATTAGAGGATTAGAAATACAGGGCTTAAAAACAAAGGTGTCATTGTACGCTGATGATTCATGTTTTCTTTTAAATCCACAACTAGAATCCCTCCACAGCCTCATAGAGGATCTAGATACATTTTCTAACCTCTCTGGATTACAACCAAATTATGACAAATGTACTATATTACGTATTGGATCACTAAAAAATACAATTTTTACATTACCATGTAGTTTACCAATAAAATGGTCTGATGGTGATGTGGATATACTCGGAATACATATCCCAAAGGAAATAAATGATCTCACTTCAATAAATTTTAATAGAAAGTTAGCAAAAATAGATAAGATCTTACTACCATGGAAAGGAAAATACCTGTCAATTTGTGGAAAAATCACCCTGATTAACTCTTTAGTATTATCCCAGTTTACCTATTTGCTTATGGTCTTGCCTACGCCTAGCAAACAGTTTTTTAAATTATATGAGAAAAAAATATTCAATTTTATTTGGAACGGCAAGCCAGACAAAATTAAAAGAGCATATTTATATAATGAATATGAATTCGGAGGACAGAAATTATTAAATATTAAAGCATTAGACCTATCACTAAAAGCTTCAGTCATACAAAAGTTATACTTAAATCCGAACTGGTTCTCAAGCAAATTAGTAAGATTGTCTCACCCAATGTTCAAGAAAGGCCTTTTTCCCTTTATTCAGATTACAACCTCTCACTTTCAGTTATTTGAAAAGGAAATAATCTCCCAAATGTCACTATTTCTAAAACAAGCCATAGAAAGTTGGTTGCAATTTCAATTTAATCCTCCAGAAACGACAGAACAAATAATACAACAAATATTGTGGTTAAATTCAAATATACTAATTGACAAAAAACCTTTATTTTTTGACAGAATGTTTAAAAAAGGTATAATCTTCGTAAATGATATCATCGGTAGGACTGGTGGAGTTATGTCGCACATGCAGCTAACAAAAACATATGGAAATGTCTGCTCTACCCAAAATTACAACCAAATAATTGCAGCCTTACCGCAAAAGTGGAAGAGGAAAGGGGAGAAAGTAAGGAACTTGTCTGTCGGCCTTGCATTAAAGAACATAATTGGTTAAGGAAAACTGTGATAAATAAAAAAGTATATCAGTTTCACTTAAGGACCAAAGGATTGACAGCCGTCCCATATAGATTGCAAAATAGTTGGGAAGAGATCTTTGACGTACCGATCCCATGGCATAGTGTTTATGAACTGACACGCAAAACGACACCGGATTCAAAAATTAGAATCTTTCAATTTAAATTATTATATAAAATTCTTGCCACCAATAGAATGTTATTTATATGGGGGATACAACCTTCCCAGCTCTGCAGGTTTTGCTGTGAAGAGACAGAATCATTAGATCATTTGTTTTGGTTCTGTCCATTTGTAGCTTGTTTTTGGACACAGGTCCAGGAATGACTAAAGGATTGCAATATTTACCTGGAACTAACCTTGCAGATAGCATTACTGGGTGATCTGAAAAATCATAGTCAATCAATCAATAATATAATAATACTTTTAGCAAAAATGTTTATTTTTAATTCACAATCTGTAGAAGCAATGAGAATAGAAAGGTTCAGAATTTTTGTAAAACATCACAGTCGAAATATATATGGCAAATAGAAATCCTATATGGATGGTGTTAAGAGATAGATGGGAGGTATTGAATAGAGTTGAAGGATGGGACTAATAACAAATAACAACAAATAATAACAAAGATAGCTAATAATGTAAGCATACTGTGTCCATAATAAGTATATAGGTTGTATGTTGGGAGCTTGTGGGAAGGAGCACAGTTAGAAAGATATGCCATATTTCTACTTTTAAACTCGGACAAAACAGAGATGCTTGTTCTAGGTCCCAAGAAACAAAGAGATCTTCTGTTAAATCTGACAATTCATCTTGATGGTTGTAAAGTCGTCTCAAATAAAACTGAAGGACCTCGGCGTTACTCTTGACCCTGATCTCTCTTTTGACGAACATATCAAGACTGTTTCAAGGACAGCTTTTTTCCATCTACGTAACATTGCAAAAATCAGAAATTTTCTGTCCAAAAATGATGCAGAAAAATTAATCCATGCATTTGTTACTTCTAGGTTAGACTACTGCAATGCTCTACTTTCCGGCTACCGGATAAAGCACTAAATAAACTTCAGTTAGTGCTAAATACGGCTGCTAGAATCCTGACTAGAACCAAGAAATTTGATCATATTACTCCAGTGCTAGCTTCCCTACACTGGCTTCCTGTTAAGGCAAGGGCTGATTTCAAGGTTTTACTGTTAACCTATAAAGCGTTACATGGGCTTGCTCCTACCTATCTTTCCGAGTTGGTCCTGCCGTACATACCAATACGTACGCTACGGTCACAAGACGCAGGCCTCCTAATTGTCCCTAGAATTTCTAAGCAAACAGCGGGAGGCAGGGCTTTCTCCTATAGATCTCCATTTTTATGGAACAGTTTGCCTACCCATGTAAGAGACGCAGACTCGGTCTCAACCTTTAAGTCTTTACTGAAGACTTATCTCTTCAGTAGGTCATATGATTGAGTGTAGTCTGGCCCAGGAGTGTGAAGGTGAACGGAAAGGCTCTGGAGCAACGAACAGCCCTTGCTGTCTCTGCCAGGCCGGTTCCCCTCTCTCCACTGGGGTTCTCTGCCTCTAACCCTGTTACAGGGGCTGAGTCACTGGCTTGCTGGTGCTCTTTCATGCCGTCCCTAGGAGGGGTGCGTCACTTGAGTGGGTTGAGTTACTGACGTGATCTTCCTGTCTGGGTTGGCGCCCCCCTTGGTTTGTGCTGTGGTGGAGACCTCTGTGGGCTATACTCGGCCTTGTCTCAGGATTGTAAGTTGGTGGTTGAGGATATCCCTCTGGTGGTGCGGGGGCTGTGCTTTGGCAGAGTGGGTGGGGTTATATCCTTCCTGTTTGGCCCTGTCCGGGGGTTTCTTCGGATGGGGCCACAGTGTCTCCGGGACCGCTCCTGTCTCAGCCTCCAGTATTTATGCTGCAGTAGTTTATGTGTCGGGGGGATGGGGTTAGTTGGTTATACCTGGAGTACTTCTCCTGTTTTATCCAGTGTCCTGTGTGAATTTAAGTATGCTATCTCTAATTCTCTCGTTCTCTCTTTCTCTCTGAGAACCTGAGCCCTAGGACCATACGTCAGGACTACCGGGCATGCTGACACCTTGCTGTCCCCAGTCCGCCTGGCCTTGCTGCTATTCCAGTTTCAACTGTTCTGCCTGCGGTTACGAAACCCCTACCTGTCCCAGACCTGCTGTTTTCAACTCTTAATGATCGGCTATGAAAAGCCAACTGAGAGACCTGAGCCCTAGGACCATACGTCGGGACTACCGGCCGTGGTGACTCCTTGCTGTCCCCAGTCCGCCTGGCCTTGCTGCTATTCCAGTTTCAACTGTTCTGCCTGCGGTTATGGAACCCCTACCTGTCCCAGACCTGCTGTTTTCAACTCTTAATGATCGGCTATGAAAAGCCAACTGAGATTTATTCCTGATTATTATTTGACCATGCTTGTCACTTATGAACATTTTTGAACATCTTGGCATGGTTCTGTTATAATCTCCACCCGGCACAGCCAGAAGAGGACTGGCCACCCCTCATAGCCTGGTTCCTCTCTAGGTTTCTTCCTAGGTTTTGACCTTTCTAGGGAGTTTTTCCTAGCCACCGTGCTTCTACACCTGCATTACTAGCTGTTTGGGGTTTTAGGCTGGGTTTCTGTACAGCACTTCGAGATATTAGCTGATGTAAGAAGGGCTATATAAAATAAAATTGATTGATTGATTGATATAGAAGCAAACCGGATGGACACCATGAAAATGATCGGAGAGGTTGAGAGTAGAAGAAGTTCAGGAGCAAAAAAAAAAAAAATATATATATATATATATATATATAATATAATTATTGTAAAATTAACTCTGTCCATAAGGTGTAGATAGTAAGTATAGACCGGAAGTAGAGGCCTGGGCATTGTTGTTCACTTATTTACTCCAAGTAGGGAAAGGATGGTGGGGTTGAAAAGTAATAAAGGGGAGTATATATATAAAAAATAAAAAAACATGGGGGATTGGAAGTGATGCAGACAATTACATTGATAGAAGATACAATCTATCTGCAATATTAAGCTGATCCATTCCCCCTAAAAAAAAAAAAAAAAAAAAACTGTGGTAGTCCCTCTGGTCTATTAGCATTTCTCAATCGCGCCATCTCCAACTGCATATGCAACAGCTCCCTCTACTGCTCAAAAGTTAATGAAGGACTAGACTGAAAACTTGTACCCTCACTAATAGCAGATTGACCCGAAAAAAACACCTATTTCCATAAGACCCTGCTTTAATTTAGCTTTAGCAGTCTCTTTAATTTTTTTATCAACAATCTCAATCTGATAATGTTCAGCAATTTCAATTAACTGCTCCTTAGTACACAACTATAAGGCCACCTCTGAAGGAGCTTGAACAAAACCACTCAGAATATAAGACATTTTTCTCAACCAATACAACCATTACAAATGCTCCAAAACAAAAAAATATATACACAATTCACCTGCTGTCAGTCTGGGTTCAAGGACAAGCGCCACACCCCACTATCCTCCAAAAACAACTAACTAACTAGCCCTAGTCTTCGTGCAGTCACATGTGGTGGGGTTTTATGCACACAAAACCAGTGGAGTGGAAAAGACAACCAGAAACTGGCAGCCCCCCCCATAACCACGGAGGTGTTCCCGAGCCGATGAAAAGGAAAAGGGAAGCTCTACCCACGTTCACTGCCACCTAAAACAAAAACACCACGAGCCTCCTACTAACACTCGCTGATAAGCCTGAACAGGAGAGGACTCCCACTTGAACAACCCAGAAAAACCCAGAGTGAATTGCTACCCAAATTTAACTACCAAATTAACTAAACCAAAAGAACACATGGCTCTCAACGCTCTCTCCAACAATATTGGCCCAACCAAAACATCCTCTCAAACCAAAACATTTGGCAATCTGAACTAAACTAACCCAAATTGACTATAAAACAAGTAAAATAAGCCAAATTACAAATAAACAAACGTATCAATAATAAAGCAAAGGCAATCTAGACAAAACCTAAACCAACTATGACAAAATGTTAAAGTAAACAAAAATTCTAAAGTAAGACTACAGTACAATTAACTTTAACTTACAGACGAGCCCCCACTTGTCACAGGCCGGCTCATAGCCTGTGGCAAAAATGAGGGGACATGAACAACAGGTATAGGCCAATCAAAAGGTTCTTTATTGTCAACCAAAACTATTAACTTTAAACAAAGAAAAAGGAATGAGGTGTGGAAATGTCATAATTGTAGGGTGTAGGTAAGGTGCATGGATGCATGAATCTGTGTGTGAACATGACTGAGTGGAAACTAAGTAAACCTACAAAGGAACAAACAAAACAGGATCATACCTGGAGTAGCAGGGAGAGAGAGAGAGAGAGAGAGAGAGTGGTTAGTGAAGCAGTTTTAAATACCCTGAGCCCAGGTGGCTCCAATCACACCAACTCCAATCACTAACAACCCTCCTCTGCCTGCAGGAGGAACCGCCCCTGCACTGCAGAGGAGGGACCGTGACATGTTATTTTCTACTCCCTATATATAGCCATGTTATTTTCTACTCCCTGTATATAGCCATGTTATTTTCTACTCCCTATATATAGCCATGTTATTTTCTACTCCCTATATATAGCCATGTTATTTTTACTCGTTATTCACTGTCACTATTTCAATTTTCTTAATAAAATGTTTTATCTTATCTTAAACTCTGCATTGTTGGAAATGGACCCGTAAGTAAACATTTCACTGTTAGTCTACACCTGTTGTCTATGATGCATGTGACAAATAACATTTGATTTGATTTCTGTCTGTCTCTCACTCTCTTGCTCTCACTCTCTCTATCTCTCACTCTCTCGCTTTATTGTTCTATCTATTCCTCCCTATCTCTCCGTCTCTGTCTCTCTCCGTCCCCTCACCACCCCTTTTTCTTTCCATCTCTCCCTCTCTTCCTCTCTGTGTGTTTCAACAGTAGTGCTGATAGCTGCAGTCTTACAGAGAACTGCATGTTGCTGTTATTGATGCGTGGGCTCAAAGGATCCCAGACTGCCTAACTGTCAGAGGAAAGGCACTCCACTCTGTCTCTATACTGAGCCCTCAATAGGTGCTGTCTGTAGTGTACTATAGTGTAGCAGCACACAGCTAGAAGGAGAATATAACCTCATTAGTAGCTAGAGGCCTGTTTTCCAACACAGTTCTATTCATTAGAACTCTGCTTGTGTTGGAGATGTGTGAATGCAAGGTTGACCTTGTATAGAGTGCACATCACACATGTATCACAAATGAAAAACCGACCTCCATGAAGAAATAACTACCAGTGAATTAACTTATGTAATTATTTTGTAATACCATTATTTCCTGCATTAATGTACCTAGTAGTAGCTACCACTTTCACCAGTACAGGATGAGACTCCCCTGCTTCTCTAACATATAATATTCATACACCGCCTGCCTGCAATTGGACACTGTTGGTCAGAGCCCACAGTGCATGCTGGCAAATATTATAGCATTGGCCCCTGCACATCGCTGTCTCTAGAAAGGTGTCTTCTCCTTTTCTCTCCTTTAGACTGTATATGTGAACATAACTGAGAAAGCACAGCAGGACTATACACCAAGACATATCTTCTTATGATTCCTCCCTCCCTCTACTTATCCATTCCCCCAAAGTGCAATGGCAAAGAAAGAGTGGAGGCAAGCATATGAGTGAGGGAGGGACTGTGGCACTACAGGCATTTTATTAAGCAGGCAATAAAAAGATGGGGACGAGGCATCTCTGACATCTAAGGCCCCTGTCGTTCAGACTGATGCAGCCTCCTCTGCTCTCGTCTCTCTCTGCCGCGGATAGGAGGGATGACAATAACAACAGCAATAACCATGCTCAGGAGGGAGAGAGGAAGACGGAGAGATGGAGGGAGGGATTGAAAGAAAGTGGCGGAGTGGTTTCATAAACAACGAAGCGAACTACCTGTACCGTACATGTGAGTAAAATAGCTGTAAGTAGCAGTAGTAGTACTGTTGTCCGATAGTTTACTCCAACCAGGGGAGGGTGGTAGGGTTGGGGAAAATAATCATACAAAAAATAATATAATAAATAAGGGGGATTATAAATGATGCAAACAATTAAATTGATAGAACCAAAAATCTATCTGCAATATTAAACCTTCCATTGGTCGGTTGGTTCTATTTTTACTGCGGTGCAGGAGGAGGAGGAGTATGAAGTGGAATAGAAATGCGAGCGCTGCATAATGCATGGCCCCTGTGGAGCCACGGCACTGCCTTACACAACCAGGTGCATTCTCTCAGGGACCACAGAGAGAGACAGATGGACGGACAGAGACAGACAGAGACAGAGACTTTCTGGGCCAATCTTAGTCCTCATACCTGTCTCTTGGTTCCCAGCTTTGTCTGTGTTATGATATCCCTCTCTGAGCATCCAAACTATTTGTGTGAACAGAACAATGGTCCTGAAGGCCTTGAAAAAACATGCAGCTCTTTATTATCTATGTTGTCCAATGTCCACTTCAATGGTCCTTGACTTGGAAAAATGTGTGTGGCTGAGTTGGCCCAGTGCACCCTCACTTCGATGGGCCTCATTCAGTAGCTTGTTGTCCATTAGGCCACTCAGTGTTAATGCTCAGTGGGCTTCACATGACCCTATCCAAAGCAATTTAGATCATGGACAGTCAATCCCTACAATTTCTATCGATGCCAACACCATCATATCATCATATCACCCATATATTATTATTATTATTATTATTATTATTATTATTATTATCATTTGATTGTGTCTGGACAGAGTGGAGGCATCCCAAATGGCACCCTATTCCCTATATAGTGCACTACTTTTTACCGTCAAAAGTAGTGCACGATATAGGGAATAGGGTGTCATTTGGGACACATCCTGAGATTCAGGAGATGGAGGTGAATCAGAACATAAAGTGTCTGCTGAGGGGGAGGTCATCAAGTCCAGTTAGAGTAGAACAGGACAACAGGATGTTATGTTGACCATGAACCCGTTCTTCTTTTATGTTCTATTTATTGACTTTTGTTCACATTTATAGAGTTATGTGCATATTTGATGCTCTATCGCCACTGCATATGTTTCGATATATGTCCTGTACATGTGTCTAAATCTGAGTACGTTTATGTATTTGTGTGTCTATGTTTATGCATGCGTGTGTGTGTTGGTGTGTGCAGCCCTTGGCTCCGACCTTGGCAGCTGATATGTCATTGGTGGCATGCCACGGAGAGTTTGATCCCAGCAATGCTCCCCTCTAACCTGTGACAACCTCTCACCATCCCCAGACCCACCCATCTCATTATCACACCAATTCAACTGACACACACACGCACACACACACACACACACACACACACACACACACACACACACACACACACACACACACACACACACACACACACACACACACACACACACACACACACACACACACACACACACACACACACACACACACACACACACACACACACACACACACACAGTATATACCACATTTCTGGTAAAGCCATCAGTGCACTGGGTTTACCTACACTACAGTATAAATAGGCGTCAAATCAAAGTTTATTGGTTGCGTACACAGTTTAGCAGGTGTTATAGCAGGTGCAGCGAAATGCTGTTTTACTAGCTCCTAACAATGCAGCAAAAACAGCAAACCATTAAAATGTAAGGCAATAATATAAAAAGACAGGAAATAAAGAACGGCGGGATGAATCTGATTAACAACCCAAGTAGCAGTAATCAAATGCAATCTATAGGTATGTACACCGGGAGAATTTAAACAGCACCAGCTAAAAATGATATGTACAGCAGTAGATACAGTATATTAGAGTGAGCTATGTCAAGAATCCAGTGTAGAAATAAATATGTGGTGTGTATAAACAGTGTAACTAAAATAAAATGTACAGTAGTAGAAACATTATGATGAGCTACATCGGGGATACAGTATTTAAATGCACAGTGTGAAACGGGTAGTGACCAGTGGCTCAATGTCTCTATAGCATGGGACAGCAGTGTTGGCTGTGTTTAGTTTAGTTGAATAATTCAACCATTTAAAAAAAACAAGCACACATAAAACTTGAAAAAGTCATATATGCACATGAGTAAAATCATCGAGGATAACACACAATAAAGTCTGGGACTTATTTCCATTGTGGTCCTCTTGAAACCAGATGGCTAGGCAAGATGGAACACGGTTGAACACAGTATGACAGCTAGATAATAAAACATTAAAACAAAGAAAAATAACATCTATCTCATCATTGCAGTTACATCATAGGGGTTATTCATATGGGCACAGAAGACATCAAACCGTTTTATACTTTATTTTTAAAGCTGCCCAGAGAGGACGCCGTTTTTATGGGCAGAGGCAACTCATTCCACTCTGAGGCTCCAGTATACAAGAAAGTACCTTTCCCAGCATTATTCCTGAACCTGTATAAGCACACATTAGCAACACCTGATCTGGTGCTGTGATTGTGTGCATCCCTAACACAGGGAAAGTAATCAGTTAGATATCTAGGCGCAGAACCATAAATACTCCTGTAAACCAAACCCAGTCTAATCTGGGACACCCTAGCCTCAACAGGCAGCCAGTTGAGTTCCTGAAAGCAGCTCCTGCCTATGTGAGTATGTGGACACCTTCAATATTATCCTGATCAGCTTATTCTGGGCTATCTGGAGCTTCCCCTTCATAAACTTAGATAAGCCCCCAAACCAGGAAGTACTAGCGTAGTCAAAATGGCATTGAATGAGGGCAGTGGCTAGCACTCATGGAGTCCTTATCAAGCAGCTTGGACTTTCTAGCCAAAAACCTGGCATTAACCTTCCCTAGCACTTTAGTGGCCATGCTCACACCTCCCAAGCTTCCATCAAGGATGCATGTTAGTAAGCTCTGTGCTAAGTATGCTCTCCAACATAGTTTTACTTTTGTGAGACACCAGAAGTGTAGAGTCATCCGCATAAAGGAAAAGACGGCAAGAACAAGCATCTTTCATATCGTTTATATACAGTAAAAACAGTAGAGGCCCAAGCACGCTCCCCTGCGGAACGCCACAACTCATTGGTTTTGCCTGAGACAGTGAACCATTAACCTCTACTACTTGCTCCCTACCTGATAAATAGTACTTTACCCAGCCTAGAGGGATACTGCTTAACCTCAGTGCCTCCAGTTTGGAGATGAGGAGACAGTGGTTAACTGTATCAAAGGCCTTCTGTAGGTCAAGCAGTACCATTCCACAGAGATTTCCCTCATCAAGTTTGGTATTTAATATTCCTTTCAAATCTGAAGTGCTGGATGCCATCAAAAGTGTTGGCATGACTGAGAAGTTGCTGAGAATTTAACGTTTTTTCATCTAGATTATAGATGCGATTATTTCCAGTGATATTTAAAACAAACACAGAAAGTAATAGTGCTGCCACCATGCCGAACTTGCCGGTCACCATTTTGTATCAGACAGAACTTTGTCTGTGTGTGAGTGTGTGAGTATGTGAGTGTGTGAGTATGAGGTGTGTGTGTGATAGCTTGTGTGTGTGTTTTGTGTGAGTGAGTGTGCATCACCTGGTAGATGGCTAGTGATGGCTGTTCAACAGTTTGATGGCCTCGTAATAGAAGCAGTTTTTAGTCTCGGTTTTAGCTCTGATGCACCTGAGCTGTCTCCGTCTGTTGGATGGTAGCCAAATGAACAGTCCTTGGCTCGGGTGGCTGAGGTCCTTAAAGATCTTCTTGGCCTTCCTTTGACACCGGGTGCTGTAGATGTCCTGGAGGGCAGACAGTGTGCCCCTGGTGATGCGTTGGGCTGCCCGCACCACCCTCTGGAGAGCCATGCAGTTGAGGGTGGAGCAGTTGCCATACCAGGTGGTGATGCAGCCTGACAGAAAGATCTCAATGGTGCATCTGTAGAAGTTTGTGAGGGTCTTAGGGGCCATTCCGATTTTCTTCAGCCGCCTGAGGTTGTAGAGGCGCTGTTTTGCACTTTCTTCACCACAATGTCGGTGTGGCAATACCATTTCAGGTCCTCAGTGATGTGCATGCCGAGGAACTTGAAGCATTTGACCCTATCCACGGGGCGTGTTCTCTCTTCTCTCCCGTAGTCCACGATAAGATCCTTTGTTTTAGTGACGTTTAGGGAGAGGTTATTTTCCTGGCACCACTCTGCAAGGGCTCCTCCCTGTAGGCTGTCTCATCGTTGTTAGTAATCAGGCCTACCACTGTTGTGTCCTCAGCAAACTTGATGATTGAGTTGGAGTCGTGTGTAGTCACACATTCATGGGTGAACAGGGAGTACAGGGTATATAAGAGTACCATGGGTACCATGGCAACATTAATAAAAGACAGGAGGACTGATAAGACATCCCACAGAAACATACTGTAAATATGATCTGTGACTACTAGGTTCAGTGCTGTGCTCTCTTCTCCTCCAGCAGTATGTAGAAATAGAACAGTAATGCCCAAGCTAGATTGTTGAGTGTGTTAACCCTCTGAGCTGAAGCTAGGGGATGGATGGATGGACAGTTGGGAGGGTGGATGGATGGAAGGGTGGCTGGATGGATGGACGGATGGACTGTTGAGCGGGTGGATGGATATATGGAAGGCTGGATGGATGGGCGGATGGACGGTTGGGCGGGTGAATGGACGGGAAGAACGACGGACAGGCTGACGGACAGACAGATGGATGGATGGAGTGATGCTGATTTGTTGTGGCAGCAAGTAGACGTGTGACGTATAGAAGGATCTGAGCCTCCATCTCTGTGATGACTAGGCTTTAATTACCAACTCCTCTATCTGACACTTTCCCAATAATTAGAAATATTCAACCTCCTTCCTCCGAGCCTGGTAGAAAGGAATACATTAGAGTCAACAATGAAATACAAAGTGACCTTCAGGGCTGAAGGGGACAGTTGGCTTTTAAAAAGGAAGCAAAAAATGCTATTGTCCAATTCTGCTGCTTTGCTTTATTAGGGATATTGGAAAGTTAGAAACGTATTCAAAGACTAGCGATTGTAGGAGCCATTTTAGTGTCTGTGAGATACTGCAGTTATTGGACTTTGCATTTTATATGAAAGAATATGTTTTTTTTTCAATGTGAGTATTTTTTTATTTGTTTGCAAAGAATTAGAAGTTTTCTTCCAAGGACCCTTGATGGCTTGAAAAGACTCCGTAGGCAAAAGGTACTGTAAGTACGTCAACATAGAAACGCTGACCATATCACAATTACACACTGTGCCCTGAGATGAGTGCTGTATTGCCTTACACTTTTAGAATGAGAATAATTCCAATAGTCAAATGTCTCTCATGGTGAACTCGGGCTTTCCATTTAGGTTGATTGTAAAGTGGACATGATATGCATTACACACACAATGTTAAATCAATCATGGCTCCATCTCCTGCATCATAATCTCCACGTGTTCTAATGTCAACCTTGTCGCTTCCCACCTGGAGGATAAATGCATGTTTAATCTGTGTTTAATCTGTGTGTAATCCATGTTAGGGAGAGTTCCTGAATAAATGAAGTGATTAGTGAGATTAGTAGTGAACTAGTAGTAGGAGTGTGGTGGCTTTGGAAACCCTTCACCATAGGGTCTAAACTAGGTTTGAATGGCGGGAAACCGGTTACCGAGATTTACCGCCCAAAACCACTCCCTTTTCCCGGAATAAATAACTGCGAGAAACCGGTAAATTATAATAAATTATTTATATGAACAGCATGACGTGAAATGGAACTGTTAAATGATATGCGATGTCAAAATCTGGCTTCTCTAAGGCCTTCTCTTTGCTTTCTGCATGATCAATCATCAACGCTCAGGGTGGGGACAGACAGCCCATCTCAGTATGGAGCGCAGTTCACAATGCATGTAGACCTATCATCTCATCATGGTAACTTTTTTCTTGTGACAGGTAGGCCTACATTTGCTGCAGCATAGTCTATGCTACAGTAATATAAAGACCGAATGTGTGTTTAATTTACCCATCTCCATCTGGCTTTCGGGTGTCACCAAATTGTTTTATTGTAAAGATGTATCTTTTTAGTGCAGCTGCAGAGTTTTAAAACAGCCTATCACTCGAATAACATTGCATTAAATCAGTGCACGCCACTCTCTCGCAGTCTTTCTCAATTCCATTGAAATTGCATCGAAAATAGATAATCCTGTTCAAGATTGATATAGGCATATATACCGTATAGTAATCCTAGCCTAGCTCTTTCAGGTAATACATTCAATGCAGTATTAGCCTTATATTTAGCTAATTAATGATGGGTTATGCATAATAAGCTTCTAAATAGTAGCCTCTGTCACTTGTGCAATACGCACGAACCTGTGCTCTGGTGGCCTCTCTCCTTAAAAAAATGCTCCTTAGCTCTTGGAGTCCCATGCAGGAAAAGCTAGATTAGAATAGTTTGCTGGACATTCTTTTGTTGCATTTCTTATGCCAATAGACTATTCGAAGAGGGACACAAGCTCTTGTTTGCTGAATGTTAAATACAGCAGCCAATATAACGTATAGGTAGTTTGAAAGAAGATCGAACGTGCAATGGCGGTAGGCTATAGCAGTTATTTATTCAGATCCATAACCATTCAATCTTCGTGAAGAGAAGTGAAATTCTAGTCCTGTATTAATCATTAGAATGATAAAGATAAGGACAATTAAACATATTTCATTTAACTGTTGAAAGCGAGGAAGGAATGAAGCAACAATAGAGAGAGAAAGAGGAGGTAGGCTAATACCATTAGGGGAAATATTATGAAAGGTATATACAGTTGAAGTCGGAGGTTTACATACACCTTAGCCAAATACATTTAAACTCCGTTTTTCACAATTCCTGACATTTAATCCTAGTAAGAATTCCCTGTCTTAGGTCAGTTAGGATCACCACTTTATTTTAAGAACGTGAAATGTCCGAATAATAGCAGAGAGAATGATTTATTTCAGCTTTTATTTATTTCATCACATTCCCAGTGGGTCAGAAGTTAACATACATTCAATTAGTATTTGGTAGCATTGCCTTTAAATTGTTTAACTTGGGTCAAACGTTTTGGGTAGCCTTCCACAAGCTTCCCACAATAAATTGGGTGAATTTTGGCCCATTCCTCCTGACAGAGCTGGTGTAACTGAGTCAGGTTTGTAGGCCTCCTTCAGTTCTGCCCACCTATTTTCTATAGGATTGAGGTCAGGGCTTTGTGATGGCCACTCCAATACTTTGACTTTGTTGTCCTTAAGCCATTTTGCCACAACTTTGGAAGTGTGCTTGGGGTCATTGTCCATTTGGAAGACCCATTTGCGACCAAGCTTTAAATTCCTGACTGATGTCTTGAGATGTTGCTTCAATATATCCACATCATTTTCCTTCCTCATGATGCCATCTATTTTGTGAAGTGCACCAGTCCCTCCTGCAGCAAAGCACTCCCACAGCATGATGCTGCCACCCCCGTGCTTCACAGTTGGGATGGTGTTCTTCGGCTTGCAAGTACCACCTTTTTCCTCCAAACATAACAATGGTCATTATGGCCAAACAGTTATATTTTTGTTTCATCAGACCAGAGGACATTTCTTCAAAAAGTACGATCTTTGTCCCCATGTGCAGTTGCAAACCGTAGTCTGGCTTTTTTATGGCGGTTTTGGAGCAGTGGCATTTTCCTTGCTGAGCGGCCTTTCAGGTTATGTCGATATAGGACTCGTTTTACTGTGGATATTGTCACGCCCTGGCTCTGGGGACACTGTTATGTTGAGCCAGGGTGTGTAATTCTATGTTTGTATTTCTATGTTGGCCTGAGTGACTCCCAATCAGAGGCAACGAGTGTCAGCTGGTTGTCTCTGATTGGGAGCCATATTTAACTGTCTGTCTTTCACTTTGTGTTTGTGGTTTCTTGTTCTTATTTGGTTTGTGTTAAACCGTAGACATCACGTTATCGTCTGTTGTTTTGATCGTATGATCATTAATTCATTAAATATGTTCACCTTCAACGCTGCGCATTGGTCTCTCCCTGACGATCGTGACAGATATAGATACTTTTGTACCTGTTTCCTCCAGCATCTTCACAAGGTCCTTTGCTGTTGTTCTGGGATTGATTTGCACTTTTCGCACCAAAGTATGTTAATCTCTAGGAGACAGAACACGTCTCCTTCCTGAGCGGTATGACGGCTGCTTGGTCACATGGTGTTTATATTTGCGTACTATTGTTTGTACAGATGAACGTGGTACCTTCAGGCGTTTGGAAATTGCTCCCAAGGATGAACCAGACTTGTGGAGGTCTACAAATTTTTTTCTGAGGTCTTGGCTGATTTCTTTTGATTTTCACATGATGTCATGCAAAGAGGCACTGAGTTTGAAGGTAGGCCATGAAATACATCCACAGGTACACCTCCAATTGACTCAATTAGCCTATCAGAAGCTTCTAAAGCCATGACATCATTTTCTGGAATTTTCCAAGCTGTTTAAAGGCACAGTCAACTTAGTGTATGTAAACGTCTGACCCACTGGAAATGTGATACAGTGAATTATAAGTGAAATAATCTGTCTGTAAACAATTGTTGGAAAAATTACTTGTGTCATGCACAAAGTAGATGTCCCAACCGACTTGCCAAAACTATAGTTTGTTAACAAGACATTTGTGGAGTGGTTGAAAAACGAGTTTTAATGACTCCAACCTAAGTGTATGTAAACTTCCGACTTCAACTGTATGAGTCAGCCAAAATTTCAACATTCAAATCAAATTCGCTAGCCTATGCTGCACCAGAATTGCATGTTCTCTCCCAACTTTATCATGACTTGAAGGAGGTGCGTATTTCCAGTCTATATATTTACATTTACATTTTCGTCATTTAGCAGACGCTCTTACAGTATAATACTGTCATGAGCCCTCTCACTCCACCGGGTTACCACCTTTATGTGTTTCCACTATCTTCCACTCTGCTCATCTCTCTCTCTCTACTCAGCCTAACGAGCTCCACCTGTCCCTGCTCTGCTCGGCTCTAATTACTCTGCCAGCTGCGCTGCATTACCCACTAACCTCTCCCAGTATTTTAAGTCCCGTCTTTCAGCTCTCCTTTGTCAGATCGTCTGCAAAGCTCACACCCGGAACCTGTGTGCTCGCGCTTCTGGCTCACCCTTGTTTTGTGACCCCGGACCTGCCTGATTCTTGGATACTCTTCTGCCCCAGGAAAACCAGACCTGCTTTCTGCCATTACGACTCCTGACTACTCTTCGACCCCGGTAACTCTGACCAGCCTTCTGCCTTGCTATAACGTATTTGGATTTCCCTTGAACTGTACTTCTGCCTTGTTTCATCCGCCCCGTTGTGTCTGTGTTTCCTCCCCCCCCAGGACTTCTGGACCACCAACCACCGGCGTCATCGGACGCATCGCTGCCACTGGGGGGGGGCACAGACCCAGCACATTGGACGGGATAACCCCTGGAGCCTTCACTCACTCCCTACTTCCCTTTTCCCTTAAGTTTTAATAAACTTTCTGGTGTGACGCAATTGTGGTCCTCTTGTCGTCTGTCTGAACCGTGACAGTACGATCTGACCATCATGGACTCAGCGCACACTTCCCCCGACATGGAAACCGAAGAACCTGAGCAACCCACCGCCATGCTACGCCTGGAACACACTGAGAGAGAGCTAGGCCGCATGAGCGGCGACATCACCTCTCTGCTTCAGGTCGGCCACCAACAGCATCAGCAGTTCCAGCAGCACCAGCAGCAGTCCCAGCAGCAGCAACAACAACTCGCCAGGATCATCCAACTCCTCACCAACCTTACCCCAGCCAGTCTGCCCACCAGCCCTGCCTCCGAGTTACCTGCCCCGGTCATTTCAGCCGCTGCCCGGAACCCAAGATTGGAAACCCCGAGCGGTTCAACGGCGATTCTACCCAGGTCCGGCCATTCCTGACTAGCTGCCGACTTCAGTTCTCCTTGCAGCCAAGGACCTTCGCCACGGAGGGGGCTAGGGTCGGGTATGCCATCACTCACCTGACGGGCCGAGCTCGACTCTGGGGAACAGCAGAGTTCGAACGTCAAACCCCCGCATGTGCAACCTTCGACCTGTTTGCTGAGGAGATGCTGAAGGTGTTTGACCTGGATTCACCAACCGCAGAGGCGTCTCGTGAACTGTTCAGGATTCGACAAGGCAGACGTACAGTCGCAGACCATTCCATCGACTTCCGAACCCTGGCAAGACGAAGTTCTTGGAACACACCATCGTTGGTGGACGCGTTCTTCCATAGCTTGGCTGACTATATCAGAGGACGAGTTGGTCTCCCATGAACTGCCTTCCACTCTTGATGAAGCCATCGCACTGACTGTCCGGATCGACAGAAGGATACAGACCCGTCGTCGTGAGAGGGGGCGCCAAGGTCCACCTACTACCGGCATTCGGAGAGATCCGACTGGGCTCCTGTCAGCTACTGCCACTCACCCAAGTCAGCTTGATCAGTCTGAGCCTATGGAGATTGGGCGAGCCTCTCTCACTCCTGCAGAGCGCCAGCGCCGCTTCACCTCAAACCTCTGCCTCTATTGTGGAGGTGATGGACATCGTGTGGTAACCTGCCCTTTTAAAGGCCGAAGCTCACCGGGCATAGGGGGAGTCCGGTTGAGCTCTATGACCATCCAGTCCTCCGACCGCAAACCCCTTGCTGCAAGTTCACCTCCGCCTCTCTGACTCTACTCACACCCTGGCTGCTCTGGTGGATTCTGGCGCCGAAGCCAACATAATGGACATCAAGCTGGCACGCCAACTGGGACTGGAGAACCTCCGTTTGACACCTCCTATTCCTGCCCGGGCACTGGACGGACACTTACTCGGATCGGTCACTCATGTCACGGCCCCCGGTCTTGATGGGTCTGTCCGGAAACCATCAAGAAACTATCCAGTTTCACCTGCTCCCCTCTCCAGGCCAACCCCTCATCCTGGGTTACCCATGGCTCCGCCCGGCACAACCCTCAGCTCGACTGGGTGACCGGGGTGATCAGGGAGTGGGGAGAGGACTGCCACCGAACCTGCCTGCTTGCTGCCGCACTACCCCCTCGGCCAGTACCTACTAACTCCGCCCCCTGACCTCTCCCCATGTCCCAGAATGCTACCATGGTCTCAGAGAAGTGTTTAACAAAGCAAGAGCCACATCTCTGCCCCCCTCACCGACCGTCACGACTGTGCCATCGACCTCCTCCCCTGGAACAGCCCCTCCAAGGGGCCGTCTTTATTCGTTGTCTGCTCCTGAAAGAAGGTCCATGGAGGACTACATCAATGACTCTCTGTCCACAGGATTGATCCGTTCATCTTCATCTCCGGCTGGTGCTGGCTTCTTCTTTGTGGGGAAGAGGGACGGATCTCTTCGCCCCTGCATCGACTACAGGGGACTCAACGACATCACAGTGAAAAACCGTTACCCTCTCCCTCTGCTCACCTCTGCTTTTGAGTTGCTCCAGGGAGCCACTGTTTTTACCAAGTTGGATCTCAGAAACGCTTACCACCTAGTGCGGATCCGGGAGGGAGATGAATGGAAGACCGCATTCAATACACCAACAGGCCACTACGAGTATCTGGTTATGCCTTTTGGCCTCACCAATGCTCCTGCTGTGTTCCAGGCTCTAGTGAATGATGTACTGCGGGACATGTTAAACAAGTTTGTCTTCGTTTACCTGGATGACATCTTAATCTACTCCAGAAACCTGTCTGAACACACCCGCCATGTCCAGCAAGTCCTTCATCGTCTTCTGGAGAATTCCCTCTACGCCAAGGCAGAGAAATGTGAGTTTCACGTCAAGACAGTGGCCTTCCTGGGGTACATAGTGGCAGAGGGAAGTATCCAAATGGATCCTGCCAAAGTATCAGCAGTCACGTCATGGCCAGTTCCGGAGAACAGAAAGAAGCTGCAACAGTTTCTGGGGTTTGCTAACTTCTATAGAAAGTTTATCCGGAACTACAGTACCGTTGCTGCCCCTCTCACTGCTCTAACCAGCACCAAGCAACCCTTCACCTGGACCCCAGCAGCCGACAAGGCCTTCAGTACCCTCAAGGTAAGGTTCACCTCCGCTCCCATCCTCCAGATGCCTGACGTGGACCGGCAATTCATTGTGGAGGTGGACGCCTCGGATGTGGGGAGTTGGTGCTGTGATTTCTCAGTGGGCTGCGGAGGATAGGAAGCTCCATCCCTGTGCCTTTTTCTCACGTCGGTTGTCCCCCCTCTGAGTGCAATTACGACATAGGGAACCGAGAGCTGCTGGCTGTGAAGCTTGCCTTGGAGGAGTGGCGTCACTGGCTGGAGGGGTCCACCATTCCATTTCTCGTTTGGACCGATCATAAGAACTTGGAGTACATCCGCACGGCCAAACGGTTGAACTCCAGGCAGTCCCGCTGGGCCCTGTTCTTCACCAGGTTTAATTTCACTCTGTCATACCGGCCTGGATCACGCAACACCAAGCCAGACGCCCTCTCCCGTCAATTCCAGAAGGATGACAACCCCTCCAAGGATCCTGTGTCGATTCTGCCAAGTCCCTGCATCGTAGCAGCTCTGACCTGGGCTGTTGAGGAACAGGTGCTGGAAGCTCTCCGTAACCAGCCCGGTCCCAGCACTTGCCCAGCTGACCGCCTTTTGTCCCCCGAAAACCTAAGGTCCCAGGTCGTTCAGTGGGGACATGACTCCCGCCTAGCTTGTCACCCTGGCTCCACCCGCACTTACAACCTGCTCGCCCAGAGGTTCTGGTGGCCCGCTCTGAGAAAGGATGTACGGGAATTCGTCCAAGCCTGCCCCATCTGCAACCAACACAAGTCGTCCTGCCAGCCCCCCAGCCGGATTGCTGCAGCCCCTGCCTGTGCCCAGACGTCCCTGGTCTCACATCGCCCTTGACTTTGTCACGGGGCTGCCCCCTTCAAGGGGCAAGACCGTCATTCTCACCATAGTTGACCGATTCAGCAAGATGGCACACTTCATTCCCCTCCCCAAGCTCCCAACCGCCAAGGAGACCGCCCAGGTGGTCCTGGAACACGTCTTCCGGATCCACGGACTGCCAAAGGATGTAGTTTCTGACCGTGGTCCACAATTCTCCTCCGCTTTTTGGAAGGAGTTCTGTCACCTGCTGGGAGCCACAGTCAGTCTGACTTCCGGATTCCATCCCCAATCCAATGGGCAGTCAGAGCGGGCAAATCAGGAGCTCGAGAAGGCACTGCGATGCATGACTTCACGCAACCCCCACTCCTGGTCGCAGCAATTGACATGGGTGGAGTACGCACACAATTCTCTGACCTGCTCTGCCATCGGTATGTCCCCTTTCCAATGTGTTTATGGATACCAGCCTCCTCTATTTGCCAGTCAGGAAGGGGAGGTTACTTGCCCATCTGCACTTGCGTTTGCCCGTCGATGTCGCCGCACCTGGTCACAGGCCCGAGCCACACTTCTCAGATCCGTTGCCAGCTACACTACCGGGGCCAACCGTCGGAGAATCCCTGCTCCCACCTACCATGTTGGTCAAAGGGTGTGGTTGTCGTCAAGGAACCTGCCACTCAGGGTGGAGTCGCAGAAGTTGGCACCTCGGTTCATTGGCCCATTCCCTATCATAAGAGTGATTAGCCCAACTGCTGTCCGGCTCCAACTGCCTAATTCCATGAGGGTGCACCCCACTTTCCATGTGTCTAAGATTAAGCCCATTCATGAGAGTCCGCTGGTCCCTGCTGCGCCTTGTCCTCCTCCTCCACGGCTCGTCGATGGTGGTCTGGTTTACACCGTCCGCCGCCTGCTTCGGTCCAGACGGAGGGGTAGGGGGTCTCCAGTACCTCATTGACTGGGAGGGCTATGGACCTGAGGAAAGGACCTGGGTGCCAGCTAGTCGGATTGTGGATAGGACTCTCATCACCGCCTTCCACCAACGGCATCCTGATCAACCTGCAATCCGTAGGGGGCCGCCCCAGAGGGATCCCTAACCGTCCTGCCCGCTCGGCTTCCTGTCCTGTGCCTGATCCTGTCTCGGGACCTGTCCCATCTCCCGACCACGGCCCTCCGGCTTCCTCCGAGGATGAGGGCGTTCGCTCGGGACCGTTCGGAGGAGTTCTAGCCCTCCTCCGGCTCCCCTCCTCCCGCCCGGCGTGGTGTTGCTCTTGGGACTTCTGGGGCCGTCCCTTGGGGGGTTCTGTCATGAGCCCTCTCACTCCACCGGGTTACCACCTTTATGTGTTTCCACTATCTTCCACTCTGCTCATCTCTCTCTCTCTACTCAGCCTAACGAGCTCCACCTGTCCCTGCTCTGCTCGGCTCTAATTACTCTGCCAGCTGCGCTGCATTACCCACTAACCTCTCCCAGTATTTTAAGTCCCGTCTTTCAGCTATCCTTTGTCAGATCGTCTGCAAAGCTCACACCCGGAACCTGTGTGCTCGCGCTTCTGGCTCACCCTTGTTTTGTGACCCCGGACCTGCCTGATTCTTGGATACTCTTCTGCCCCAGGAAAACCAGACCTGCTTTCTGCCATTACGACTCCTGACTACTCTTCGACCCCGGTAACTCTGACCAGCCTTCTGCCTTGCTATAACGTATTTGGATTTCCCTTGAACTGTACTTCTGCCTTGTTTCATCCGCCCCGTTGTGTCTGTGTTTCCTCCCCCCCCAGGACTTCTGGACCACCAACCACCGGCGTCATCGGACGCATCGCTGCCACTGGGGGAGGGGCACAGACCCAGCACATTGGACGGGATAACCCCTGGAGCCTTCACTCACTCCCTACTTCCCTTTTCCCTTAAGTTTTAATAAACTTTCTGGTGTGACGCAATTGTGGTCCTCTTGTCGTCTGTCTGAACCGTGACAAATACAGTACAGTAATACAATTCACACTCAAGAAAATGAGCCTACTGGATCTAGTTTCATTTATTTACCCAAGAGAGCATATACAGTGCTTCACAATAATTTTCATCCCCCTCGGCGTTTTTCCTATTTTGTTGCATTACAACCTGTAATTTAAATGGATTTTTATTTGGATTTCATGTAATGGACATACACAAAATATTCAAAATTGGTGAAGTGAAATGAAAAAAATAACTTGTTTCAAAAAAATTCTAAAAAATAAATTACTGAAAAGTGGTGCATGCATATGTATTCACCCCCTTTGCTATGAAGCCCCTAAATAAGATCTGGTGCAACCAATTACCTTCAGAAGTCACATAATTAGTTAAATAAAGTCCACCTGTGTGCAATCTAAGTGTCACATGATCGGTCACATGATCTCAGTATATATACACCTGTTCTGAAAGACCCCAGAGTCTGCAACACTACTAAGCAAGGGGCACCACCAAGCAAGCGGCACCATGAAGACCAAGGAGCTCTCCAAACAGGTCAGGAACAAAGTTGTGGAGAAGTACAGATCAGGGTTGGGTTATAAAATAATATCAGAAACTTTGAACATCCCACGGAGTACCATTAAATCCATTATTAAAAAATGGAAAGAATATGGCACCACAACAAACCTGCCAAGAGAGGGCCGCCCACCAAAACTCACGGACCAGGCAAAGAGGGCATTAATCAGAGAAGCAACAAAGATACTAAAGATAACCCTGAAGGAGCTTCAAAGCTTCACAGTGGAGATTGGAGTATCTGTCCATATGACCACTTTAAGCCATACACTCCACAGAGCTGGGCTTTACAGAAGAGTGGCCAGAAAAAAGCCATTGCTTAATGAAAAAATAAATAATCAAACACGTTTGGTGTTCGCAAAAAAGCCATGTGGGAGACTCCCCAAACATATGGAAGAAGGTACTCTGGTCAGATGAGACTAAAATTGAGCTTTTTGGCCATCAAGGAAAACGCTATGTCTGGCGCAAACCCAACACCTCTCATCACCCGAGAACACCATCCCCACAGTGAAGTATGGTGGTGGCAGCATCATGCTATGGGGATGTTTTTCATCGGCAGGGACTGGGAAACTGGTCAGAATTGAAGGTATGATGGCTGGCACTAAATACAGGGCAATTCTTGCGGGAAACCTGTTTCAGTCTTCCAGAGATTTGAGACTGGGACGGAGGTTCACCTTCCAGCAGGACAATGACCCTAAGCATACTGCTAAAGCAACACTCGAGTGGTTTAAGGGGAAACATTTAAATGTCTTGGAATGGCCTAGTCAAAGCCCAGACCTCAATCCAAT
Organism: Coregonus clupeaformis; assembly: GCF_020615455.1. NCBI lineage: Eukaryota > Metazoa > Chordata > Actinopteri > Salmoniformes > Salmonidae > Coregonus > Coregonus clupeaformis. Next base: position 29,732,686 of record NC_059214.1, read on the forward strand.
TGAGAATCTGTTGTATGACTTAAAGATTGCTGTACACCAGCGGAACCCATCCAACTTGAAGGAGCTGGAGCAGTTTTGCCTTGAAGAATGGGCAAAAATCCCAGTGGCTAGATGTGCCAAGCTTATAGAGACCTACCCCAGGAGACTTGCTGCTGTAATTGCTGCAAAAGGTGTCTCTACAAAGTATTGACTTTGGGGGGGTGAATAGTTATGCACGCTCAAGTTTTCAGTTTTTTATCTTATTTCTTGTTTGTTTCACAATAAAAAATATTTTGCATTTTCAAAGTGGTAGGCATGTTGTGTAAATCAAATGATACAAACCCCCCCAAAATCCATTTTAATTCCAGGTTGTAAGGCAACAAAATAGGAAAAATGCCAAGGGGGTGAAGACTTTCGCAAGCCACTGTAGCTAGCTACATCCATGGGCTTTTATGTGCAGTAGCCTATATCATATATGTTTTGGATAACGGCACAATAATTTAGTTTTTTTTGGGCTTGGGTTCATTAAATGTCTTTAATGTAGGGCTTATAAAATGTATTTAATGTATGACTAATCAGGCTCAGGTACCATCAGGCTTGAATTTTCGATCAAATCTCTAACCAAATTCAGACATAGGCCTACTTATATGCTTTATATGCTTTTGAATGACACTTCCGGTTTTGGTGGGAAATACTGGGTTACCCGGAAGAAAAGTGATTTATTCTCTGGATGGAACATTTGTAAAATACCGGGAAAATATTCAACCCTAGTCTGGGGGGTGCCATTTAGGGCCAGCCTGGGTCTCTCTCTCTTTCCTCACACTGCTCCATACATCCTGTATCAGACAAGATCACCAGATCAGTCTATTACAGACAGAGCAGGACAGGAGGACTGGATCTGGAGGAGATAAATGAGAGTAGGTCTGTAATGTGTTTCCACTGGGTGATGCTTGGCATGTAGACACGGCTAGATGTAGAGATACTGTCCTTAATCACACACACACACACACACACACACACTGCTGTTAATCTGGCCAAGACAACCTGCCACAGATCTGACAGCACACACTGATTTTTGTGTTACCTAAAAGGCAATAAATAGGGCTGTCCAGTCCAGCTACCTACGTTGAGTTACAACACAGTTTTTTCCCATCCGCCATCGACTAGCTCTTCTCCCATCTCGTTTGCTCTCTCTCTCTCTCTCTCTCTCTCTCTCTCTCTCTCTCTCTCTCTCTCTCTCTCTCTCTCTCTCTCTCTCTCTCTCTCTCTCTCTCTCTCTCTCTCTCTCTCTCTCTCTCTCTCTCTCTCTCTCTCTCTCTCGCACTCATAACCTTGGCTAAGGCAGCAGTTTCTCCAATCAAACGATTCAACACTGACTCTGTTTGACCCATGGTGGAATTGAGCTGCAACAATCTCACAGCTGCATCACCAAAGCCACAGGCCAGGGAGATGCTTGGTGTCCTGTATGCTATTGTATGTAGGTACACCACTAGTGTCATCAGTGGAGTAGTGATATTCATGTGGAGTCACGTGACAGGCTGATAAATGTTGTAATAAGGTGAGGGCGTTGGGAACTGATCCTGTGCATGTGTGATATTTATCCTCCCACACCATCTCCTGCATCACATACAACAAGCCGGGTGGAAAAGAAAGAGAGGTGGGGGTTAGGGTTGTAGACAGGCCAGGTAAACACACATTATTATTGCATGTGATGCTCTCTGGTGCATTACAACCCACTGCAGTGCAGGGAACCGTCTTCCTGGCACACTGGGTGAGGAAGAGCTGGCACGAGGGACACATGGGGCATACGGAGAAAGGAGAAAGGGGGAAGAAGACAGGGAAGGGGGGATAAAGCCCAAGCTGGACTCTGAAGGCTTTTACCATCACACATACATATACACACACACATATACACACACATATACACACACACACACACACACACACAAGAAATTAAGCATAATTGCAACTGACAATCCACCCCCCCCATCCCCCCCACTACCCTTCACCACCCAATCTGTCCTGGGTGTCTGACTTGAAAGAATAGCAGGTGGGTTGTTTTGGTTGAGCCCCATATGTGGGACTTTGAGAGGAAGAGATGTGTCCTTTTCCCCTAATCAAGTGTGCCTGAGCACACACGACAACAACATCCACTCTGCAGGCAGGCAGGCAGGGGCCCGTGTGGGCCATCTGTGGGACTGGGAAGGGAGCGGGAGGGGAGCGGGAGGGGGGACGGGGGTGCCCGTTCAAGTCCTGACACAGACACGCTGCATGGTGGCAGGGGACGGCCTGGTCCCCACCTGTCCCACTGGCGTGGCCCGAGAGGTGACTGAGAAGAGAGCGAGGAGGAGGGCTAAACAGAAAGAGAGAGAGCGAGGGATAAACAGAGAGAGACAGAGAGAGGTAGGGCTAGGAGGGATGAGGAGAGGTTTGGAGGAAGAAGCCTGAATTTAATATGTAGAAATAGGAGTGAGAGTGGAGGCTTCAGATCATAAAGAATAGAATCATTTGGAGACATTGTATAATTCTTTTTTGAGAGGATCAAATGGAAACTGCAGAGCTGGAAAGTATAAGTGCACAGAAAAGAGGAAATGGTGTGTTTGTTATCGGACACAGAGCTACATATAACACACCACATGGCACCGCATGGCAGACCTACATTATACTACCATGTTGCAAAGCGGGCAAGCTCGACTGCAGTGATGGAGCAAATGAGTAAGGGAGGGGTGTTTGTTTTTGCTCAGCCTAGTGAAGCCGTAGCCTAAGCCCCTCTCTGTCTTGGCAGTCAGGAGTCTCAGGGTTAAACCCACTTGCCAAGTCCCTGCAAGCCTGGGCTGGGCGGTGCTGGGCCCCCCTGCTACTACCCTCCTCTGCGCCTCCCCCTGCGTCTCCTCATTCCTCCTCTGCTCAGCCCAATTCAGATGTCATGTGTGTATTCTCCCCGGATCAAAGGGAGGTCACGTTAATTAACAGATTTCTCACTCCTCTGCCTCCCCTCCCTTCTCTCTCTACGCCTCAGATTCGACGCAGTGTCAGAGAGGCATAAGACATGTTAATCACTGGCTCTTAATAAGCAAAAAAGGAAGAGCCAATCAGAGTCGTAGATGAAGGTCACGGTGGGGCCTGGCCAGCAGGGGTGATCCAGGAGTGACAGAGGTGATCCCCTGGTTTCATCCATATCCTCCAGTGAGGGTGTTGGGTCAGGGATCTGATCACCTTGTGGGGATTAAGACAAATCCACGTTTTGATGAAAGGGGACTTGACTCTTGCCTCTGGGGGGTATATGTGGTGAGCAGTGTGTGTGTGCATGTACGTGTGTGTGTGTGTGTGTGTGCGTGCACACTTGCGTGCACACAAGGTGTGTTTGTGTGTGTCTATGGCCTTTTCTCTCTTGGGCAAAAGCCTGTCCTCCATCTTCTCTGCTCCGTCCTCTCTCCTCCGTGACCCGGAAACCAATAAGTGGTAGAGGAATGTGCAATTTCAGAAGATGGTCCTCCCCTCCTCGATAGCCTCCTTTTGGCGAGGAAGCACAAGTGTATCCTGCCGCGGAAGAGTTTTGATATCTGCCACACCACCTTTGAATCAGATGTTGTGTTGTCAGAGTAGAAAAGCATGCACACATTTCAAAACTATATTCTACTTATCCTTTTATCCATATGATGTCTTGCACAACTAACTTAATTCGTTTTTATCACTTTACACATTTATTTTGGGATCCACCCATGTTAACGTAGTTTGCCTGATGATGTAGGACTGGTGGAGTTATGTCGCAGCTAACAAAAACATATGGAAATGTCTGCTCTACCCAAAATTACAACCAAATAATTGCAGCATTACCGCAAAAATGGAAGAGGAAAGTGGAAGGGGGAAAAAGTAAGGAACTTGTCTGTCAGCCTTGCATTAAAGAACCTAATTAGTTAAAGAAAACTGTGATAAATAAAAAAGTATACCAGTTTCATTCCCACGGGGGGCCAGTATGATTTTTTTTTTTTTACATAATGTATGCACTCACTAACTGTAAGTCGCTCTGGATAAGAGCGTCTGCTAAATGACTAAAATGTAAATGTAAAATTTAAGGACCAAAGGATTGACAGCCGTCCCATATAGATTGCAAAATAGTTGGGAAGAGGTTTTTGACGTATCGATTCCATGGCATAGTGTTTATGAACTGATACGCAAAACAACGGCAGATTCAAAACTTAGAATTTTTCAATTTATATTATTATATAAAATTCTTGCTACCAATAGAACGTTATTTAAATGGGGATACAATCTTCCCAGCTCTGCAGATTTTGCTGCGAAGAGACAGAATCATTAGATCATTTGTTTTGGTACTGTCCATTTGTAGCTTGTTTTTGGACACAGGTCCAGGAATGGCTAAATGATTACAATGTTTACCTGGAGCTAACCCTGCAGATAGCATTACTGGGTGATCTGAAAAGTCATAGTCAATCGATCAATAATATAATAATACTTTTAGCAAAAATGTTTATTTTCAATTTACAATCTGTAGAAACAATGAGAATAGAAAGGTTCAGAACTTTTGTAAAACATCACAGTACAGTTGAAAAATATATGGCAAACAGAAATCCAATATGGATGGTGTTACGAGATAGATGGGAGGTGTTGAATGGAGCTGAAGGATGGGACTAATAACAACTAACAACAACTAATAACAACAAGATAACTAATAATGTAAGCATACTGTGTCCATAATAAGTATATAGGTTATAGGTTGAGAGCTTTTGTGAAAGAGCACAGTTAGAAAGATATGGCATATAGAAGCAAACCGGATGGACATCATGGAAATGATCGGAGAGGTTGAGGGTAGAGGAAGTTCAGGAGTAAAAACAAACAAAATATAATTATTGTAAAATTGACTGTGTCCATAAAATGTATTTTTTTATTTTATTACTAGGCAAGTCAGTTAAGAACTAATTCTTATTTACAATGACGGCCTACACCGGCCAAACCTGGACGATGCTGGGCCAATTGTGCACCGCCCTATGGGACTCCCAATCACGGCCGGTTGTGATGCAGCCTGGAATCGAACCAGGGGGTCAGTAGTGACACCTCAAGCACTGAGATGCAGTGCCTTAGACCGCTGCGCCACTCGGAAGCCCATGTATAAGCTGGAAGTAGAGGCCTAAGCATTGCTGTTCACTAGTTTACTCCAATTAGGGAAGGGGTGGTGGGTTGGAAAGTAATAAAGGGAAATATATTTTAGAAAAGGATATGTATATGTGTGTGTATATATATATATATATATTTGCGAGAGGAAAAAAACATATGGGGGATTGGAAGTGATGTAGACAATTACATTGATGGAAGTTACAATCTATCTGCAATATTAAAGCTGATCTACCCCCCTAAAAAAAAACGTAGTTTGCCTGATGATGCGCGAGTGGAGAAAGAGCTTCATTCCATACAAGCGTATTTTCGTCCAAGTTCACTCTCCTCGCCACCTCTCCTCGATTACCTTTGACCTTTTTCAAAAGGAGGCGAGAGAGGACAGAGGAAAGAGGACACAGGAGTTAAGCAAATCTAATTGAGAAAAGGCCAATGATCCACACCTGGGGCTCCTCTCCTCCAGATGCTGGCTGGGCTGGGAGCCACCTTTGAAGGCACACCAACGTTGGACCCTAGCCCAAATCACTTGAATGCCTGGATGCCTTTTGAAGAGTTCCCACTCAGTCCCATCACTCTTGCTGAGTGCACACAGAAGAGTCTCCAGTCTCCCATTGCTTGTAGACGTCCCAGGGTCCCAGCGTTTGGCATGGGCCGTAATCGTTTGTTATTAGTGACACGCCGTGTCCCACGCATACACAATCAGCAGAAGGCAAGGGCAGAGGACACAGAGGACGGGAGGAAAGTGAGGTCTTGCATATTACTGACTGTCTGTCTGGCTGGCTGGGCGATAGACATGGAACCAGACATGGGGCGTGTTGTACACTGGGGTGGGATGGACAGGCACCCAGTCTGCATGATAATGGAGATCGTGTGGACTGGAGAGGAGAGGAAGCGGGGGAGGAAAGGAGAGAAGGGGGGGGGGTGTAGAAGAGAGGACAGGAGAGGAGGCGGGGGGAGGAAAGGAGAGGAGGAGGAGGAAAGGAGAGGAGAGGACAGGATAGGAGGTGGGGGCAGGAAAGGAGAGGATAAGAGAGGAGGGGGAGGAGAGGAGAGGTGGGGGGGGGGGGGTGCAAACGTAGAGGAGAGGGGCTCAGGGAGCCACAACCAGTCCTTTAGCTAGCAGTCAGTCCCATTTCCTGCATAAGTATGAGGCCTCCACTTCCACTCTCTGGGCACACAGGCCTTTTCACGCCTAATAGTATTCCATCTCTACCAGAGAGCGAAAAACATACAAATATATTCTGGGAATTTGGCTCCTGCATGGATTGTGTTGATAACAATCAAATGTTGTCATCAGATGTGATGTAATGCTATAATATGTTTTCACCAATTCATGGAGAAAAGGCATGCATACTTGGAAAGTGATGAGCATTATCTAAATGTCTACTCCTCATGGTCATGTATTTCACAGGATGTTGTCATCCCATGGGCTGGAGCTACATAAACCCTTCCTCCCTCCCTTCCTTCCTCCACCCAATCCAGTGTGGAATCTGAGGTCAGGGGTCACATAATTTTGTTTTACCAGGGTTCAGCCTAGAGGACTATGGGAAGGGAAGGCTGTCCCCTCATAAACACATTCCATTCCATTGATTCCATAGCCAGCCACACTGTCATAGTGGTTGCAACATTCATTTGGACCATAGAAATTGTATATTTCTATGAGTACTTTTAAATGCACACTAATAATTCAATATTAAACTGATTATGGCAGTAGGCCGAGTATGGCAATAGTCATGTAAACACCTTACTCTGCTTATCTTAATCGGCGTAAGGTTAAAATCGATGCAAGCATACGGTTTTCTGAGAAATCTTTAGAATGATTAGGACATGTAAACAGCTTAATCGGCGTTCCAGCTGTGTATTTGATCTGTGCATGTACCAGCACCGGTAGTGCAAGCCTCCCTCCTATGTGCGAGTGAAGTTGTGAAAAACTGAAAGTATGCATCTTAGAAATAGTTTTCACATACAAACTTTGTCTGAACTCAGAATCAAATATGCTTTGCAAAAATAACATGGTCACTGCGGTAGAACGTTTATTTTAATTGGCATTTATCAAAAGTCCGATCAGGTAGCCTGATTTCAGATGTGTCCATGTAAACAGTATTATTAGGGACACCGTTCTTCTTGCAAAGCATGTAAACTTTTTACATGAACTATTATATTAATCTGACTGTCCACAATAATCGTATTATTGTGTGCATGTAACCGTGCTCACTAATTTGGACCTCTCTAGGGTTGAATCTGAACCAACATGAATGTAAATTGGATGCAGTAAAGTCTTTCAAAACCATAAATGACTCACAAAAGGGTGGGACTGATTTATTTGTCTGTAGAAACCCTTCAACCAATGAATTTGAATGCATGCTTCTTGATCCTGAAATATCCTGTCTGTAATTAACTCACAATAAACCAATGGTAACTTTGGTCAGCAGCAGGCTAGCAGAGAGGTCAGTGTATTCAACAAGCAGGTTCACACCTGCCCTTCAGACAACCAATCACCAATCCATGCCTTCCACAATCCTTAGAAAGAGAGAAGAATAAGAATAATAAGATGGAGAGAGAGAACAAATAACAGAGAGAACAAGTAAAAGAGAAAGAGTTCTGTAGGGAACACATTAATACCCCCTGGAACCTCTTAACTCCTCCTGGACCTGGATTACCCAACATCCCTCAGGATGGAAGGTTGGCGATGGGCATAGATCATGACTGCAGCTTCATTAGTGCTCCAGCTCCATACTGCAGTGTGTGTGTGTTACACTCTGTACTGCAGTGTGTGTGTGTGTGTGTTACACTCTGTACTGCAGTGTGTGTGTGTGTGTTACACTCTGTACTGCAGTGTGTGTGTGTGTTACACTCTGTATTGCTGTGTGTGTGTGTGTTACACTCCGTACTGCAGTGTGTGTGTGTGTGTTACACTCCGTACTGCAGTGTGTGTGTGTGTTACACTCTGTATTGCTGTGTGTGTGTGTGTTACACTCCGTACTGCAGTGTGTGTGTGTGTGTTACACTCCGTACTGCAGTGTGTGTGTGTGTTACACTCCGTATTGCTGTGTGTGTGTGTGTTACACTCCGTATTGCTGTGTGTGTGTGTGTTACACTCCGTATTGCTGTTTGTGTGTGCGTCTGCTACGTACCCCGGCTCCATACTGTACTAGGGAGCCAGAGAGTGGATAGTCCGGCAGGGGAGAGTTGGGGAGGCGAGGAGAGAGAGAGACTCCTGGGCCTATCTGCCTAGCTTCCATGGATGGAGCTCCAGGTGTATCAGCCTGCCTGCCTGGGAATTATGGAGGCAATTAGGCCGGCTCACATCTCCAGGCAACTGGAACCGGATCAGCAGCCAGCCAACCACTAATTGGACCATTGTCTCTAAAGAGACGAGAAGAAGGGGAGAGGCAGGGAAGATAAGTGTGGGAGATTAATGTTTGGCCAAAAACAGATCTCAGAAGGCTGCTCAGTGCTCAGTCACTGCTTGGGGTTTTACTTCTTTAGTAAAGGGTGGGACCTGTTGATTAGTGTTTGGATGATAATGGGTCTATGTCCGATTCCCTATATAGTGCAATACTTTTGACCAGAGCCCGGATGGACAAGTGCACTATGAAGTGCACGTCGTGATTTTGGATGCAGACTGGGTGTCCTGAAACTGTTCTGCGGGTCCTGATGTGACCCTGGTTTTGAATGGGTGTTACAACGTCCCTGAAGGTTGGTCTGTATTCCTGGCCTTCCCATTCCCTGTCTGAATCAACACATAGTCTGACAATGGAATCATGGAAAGAGTCTGTTTGCTCTGGCCTCTCCCTTGCACTCTGCTCTAATGCTCTCCTCTCACTCCCCCAGCTTTGGAAATTTCCTCAATGGGCAACAGCCTTTTCCTTTATTTAGGTTCACATTCTGCTCGTAGGCCGACATCCTAAAATTGTCCTGCTTTGCTTTTGTGGTGAATGGAAAGTCAGAGGATGAGTCATTCTGGGACGCACTGGACTCTCCAGAGAGAGCAACTGGGGAATATGTGTGTGTGTTTGTGTGTGTCACAGAGTGTGTCTGTTTCTCTCTCTGTGTGTATGTGAGTGTGTGTGTGTTTGTGTGTCTTCTTGTGTCTGCATGCCCACTCGCGTCTATGCGCATGTATAAGTGTTGGTGAGGGGATGTCACAACGAACCAGGGAGAGCTGGCGGTCAGACTTGACGTTCTGTCAGTGTAACTCGCTCGCTCTTGCTCTTTCTCTCTCTCTCCCCACTCCCTCCCTCCTCCTCATCTCCTGGGCTGGATGATAACAGACACATGCCCCTCCCAGGCCACTCTGAGGCTACCACACTGCCACGTCTGCTTTGGTCACTGACTACAGCCTACAGTTGACTGCAGCTCGTCTGGTTATAAACCCACAACATGGACATTTTGTGTGTGTGTGTCATCCATCCCTATGAGGCCAATGACCATGTCGACAGCCCAGTAAGCTTTCCTAAAAATCGGGACAACCTCTAAACACAGGGGGGGAAATAACTGCCACAAGCGAGCCACATCAGAACCAATGCTTTTCTGTCATCTGTGTGGTTTCACAGTGCAGGTGAAAGAATAATGTTTGCAGGGCATGATTTAGATAGACTTGCCCTTTAAAGGTGTTTACAAAATATTTATATTTTGACCTTATAGTACTTGTCCAGCCTTGTTGTTTTGGTTTCATATTCAGTCATTACTATGACATCACTCCAAATGCAGAGTTAAAAGGCAAGGATAGTATTTTTCTCATTACATTGGATTATAAGCCTTTTCAAGCTCCTACCCAGCAAACCGGGAACTTTCCCAGAACATTAGCTAACATTCCCATTAAGTTCTAGTTAGGGTTTTTTCTAACATTAGGATGATAACATCCCATGTTTTTGATAACAAAGTCTATTTATTTATCAAAAAAGTTGGAATGTTCTGCTTACATTCACTAAAATGTTGTGCAAAACATCTGTAACAACCACCACATAACATTCCCCCAAAGTTGTCATTAGGTTTCCAGGTCATGTAATAAAAACGTACCAGTAATGTTTCCCAGCAAACCAAAATTGGTTCTGTGAAAGTTCCCAGAACATTCGTTAGGTCGCAGCAAATGTTCTCATAACACAAAAACTGTCCATTTGTGGTGATAATTATGTAATGTTTGTATTAAACATTCACCTGATGTTGCAAAAGCGTTTCTATAACACATTTAATCCGTTCTTTAAAAGGTTCCCAGAATGTTTCATTAGGTTGTGGGAAAAGTCTGGTGGGAACATTGTGGGAAAATCACTAAATATATGTTCCCAAAACACAAAAACTGTCCAGTTGTGCGGATGAAAAACAATTTCATTAGACTTTCAACACGCGATGAAGAAAGACAATCCTAAAATACAGTGTTACCAGTACACAGCATATGAAGAGGATGGGAACATTTGAGTAACTCAGAAATTGTGTTCTGTGTCCTGATTGAGCATATTTAACTGACAAAAAAAGCCCCCACAAGGCTGGTAGCGCAGCGGTTTAATGATCTGGCTGGGAATCAAACATTGCAGGTCCAAACCCCACATGTGCAGATTGTCAACATATGAAGAGTAAAAAATATGGTTGTCTTTGTATGATTAAATGCTGTTAAAATGTCCTATGAATGAAAATAAAATGTCATGTGTCTCTAGATCACCTACAATACAGTCCTCAAATGCAAATTGCAATTAAATCTGTTGAGAAACATAATGGGTATGCATTCCAATCTGCTTTCTTATGCTTTAACAAGAATTTAAGCTTTCTGCCCATATAATCATGGCTACCCGGACTACTTGCACTGCCCCCCCCACCCCCACCCAGTCTTTTTACGCTGCTGCTACTCTGTTAATTATTTATGCATAGTCACTTTAACTCCACCCACATGTACATATTACCTCAACTACCTCAACTAGCCGGTGCCCCCGCACATTGACTCTGCACCGGTACCCCCCTGAATATAGCCTCCCTACTGTTATTTTATTTTACTTCTGCTCTTTTTTTCTCAACACTTTTTTGTTGTTGTTTTATTTTACTTTTTATTTAAAAAATAAATGCATTGTTGGTTAAGGGCTGTAAGTAAGCATTTCACGGTCATGTCTACACCTGTTGTATTCGGCGCACTCCTTTCCACACAAATAATCCCAAACTGCTCAAATATACAGTATGTTACACTGGGCTCAAAACATGGAGTGGTGTTGTTGTGATTAGCTAATGTGTAGAACTCCTTCCCCCTGCTGCACACCTGTTTTAAGGAGACCCCAATCAGGACCTTGAACAATGCCCATTTGAGCCAGAGACCTTGAGTCAGAGGAAACACGTGCAGTCATCCCCACGTCTGTGTGTAGTCATCCCCACGTGTGTTCCCCTTCTTCCTCTTCCCCTTCCTCTTCCTCTCGGCTCAGGGCCTGATAAGAGAGAGAGGAAAAACACAGGATGAAAGACAAGGCAGCCAGCCATGGGGATGCAAGGTTTTCCTCCTGCACACTGTTTCCAGACACGTGTTCTACAAGCTCTATGGAGCACAAAGGCATATTGTTCTCTTCAGAAACTCAAAGGAAGCTGCTTTTGTGATTTTGTCAGGACATTTTCTTAGCTGAGGAGAAACGGGGCCCTAGGTGGAGGTAGAGTGCCTGTGCAGTTTTATTGGTGTTTTATGTTTTATGATTACGAGCTTGAGGCATGGGAATAGAGGGAGAGAGAGAGTCTCAGCCTTCTGCAATTATTTGCATGGGACAGGGGCACACAAGATGCCCTTTCAAGTGCTGCATCAAAGGAGTGTGGAACATTTGAAACTTGCCTTTGAGTCAAGTTGATAGACCCAGAACCACTCTCTGTTTGACTATACAATATAAGGGACCCAGATAAGAACAATTCCAGTTAAACTCGGAAGTGATGTGGTGCAATAATACAGACTGAAAACTCCCTCAAATTAAAATGTGTTTAAATTCAGGTCAAATATATTTACACAAAACCTTTTGATCCTGTATGTAGTTGCAGATTATAACTAGGTGAAGGCACCTGATGTTATCCATGAGGAAACACAGGAGGGAGAGAGGGATGGATAGAGTGAGGGAGAGTAAGAGAGAGGGGAGGACAGAGATAGTGAGTACGGGTTGAGGACAGAGAGAGAGTGAGAGAGGGGGGATAGGGGAGAGCAAGAGAGAAAGAGAGAGACAGAGAGCGAGAGCAAAAGCCAAAGAAGCAGAGAGATAGAGAGAGACACTGTGACACAAAGAGAGAGGCAGGCAGAAAGAGGCTGATTCCAGTAAACAGTGAGTCTGAATTGATGTTCAGTGAGATGGAAGAGGAGAAAAACAAGAGGCTGCCATTCGAGATAAGCCACTGAGTTCCTACTCAGACCTCTGTATGTTTACACTGAATTATTTAAGGCATACAGTACAGCCAGCTGCTATAACAGCAGCCAAATCATGTGAATGTGGACCAGCCACAAAGAGAGAGCCATGTACAGTAAGCACCACTATTGGCTTTTTGAATCTCATTGATAGCGCTATAGTGCTCGTCAGCAAAATCACAGATTGGCTATTTCATAGATTGCGTTGATGATAATGTTGCAATGTACCGGATTAGATCTCAGTCCGAAGAAGATGTTGTTTTAAAATGAGAGGCCGTGGTGTGTTGCTTGAGGGCTTCTTTGTTTGGTAAGAGGATTGTGATAACAATATGTGTGGGTTGTGAGTAGCCTATACTGTATAGTCAGGGAGAGAGAATGGAGAGGAGCTGAATAAATGGTTGAACTGCCTTTCACCGTTAAGATTCTTAAACTTTGAATATTGAAATTCGCTTCATGGAGCCTGTGGTAATTTTGTCTTTTCACTGACTTTTAATAAAATACATTTCCTTATTGTTGTTGTTGATGGGGTATCACTAAACCACTAAAGAGTATGGGTTGAACATAAACAAGACAATGGCCATTACAGAATATTGCAACCATTCCTGCTAGTGCTCTATCTTATATTCTACACTGCTGCTACTCTCTGTTTATTATCTATGCATAGTCACTTTAATAACTCTACCTACATGTACATATTACCTCGACTAACCGGTGCCCCCACACATTGACTCGGTACCGGTACCCCCTGTATATAGCCTCACTATTGTTATTTTACTGCTGCTCTTTAATTATTTGTTACTTTTATTTTTTAGGTATTCTTTCTTAAAACTGCATTGTTGGTTAAGGGCTTGTAAGTAAGCATTTCACTGTAAGGTCTACACCTGTTGTATTCGGCGCATGTGACAAATGAAAATTTTATTTGAATTTTTTTTTTTTTTAAGAGGGAAAGGTCAGAGTGTAGCTATAGTCCATCCCTAGCTCAGTGTGGGAAGCCTGTACATACTTCATACTTTTCAGCCAGTGTCCAGTGATCCTCCGCAGCCCACATCCCACAGCCATATTGTTACCACTCCAGCAGGTTAGGAAATGGAAGATTGAGCTCAGCTGGTTTGGTAAAAAGGTTCCTGGAGGGAAGAGGCAGGAAGCATATGTGGGATAGAGGGTAGGATGTGTGTGTGTGAGAGGGAGGGAGGGAGGGAGATACCGTTGGAGAGGGAGGATAGAGAGATAGGATTGGTAGAGAGAGAGTAGAAACACAGAGGTAGAGATAGCCATGCAGAGTGTGCCAGAGTGTTTGTATTTGACCATTTGACCCTTTTGAGTACCTGTAACAGGGAGATAAGGTAAATAGTCATTGTCTTCGGCCCTGTAGATAGCCACTGTAATTGCCTCATTTATCTGTGTGAGTTAGACTGGATTTACACAGGGAACCTTTTTCCAATGCTCTCAAGCTTAGTGTATCCCTTCACTGACCCTTGTTCCTCTGGAGGTCTGATCTCTAACCCCTGGATAAACAGGCCAGTCTTTAGAGCGAACAGACCTCTACAGATAATACCCTTTCCGCACTATCTAGCCAAGCCAAGCTGTACCATGTTGTGTGATCTTACACTACTCTTTCCAGAACAGATTCTTTGCTATAATGTCCAACATTTCCAGCAATCATTTTACACAAACCGTGCTATATATATATGCCAGTGTAGTTTACTGTATGTACACGACAAAACAAGCTGAGCTTGCCCGACTACATAGATTTGCCAAGATTTTCCTCTTGTAGGGCAATAAACGTGATTCTGATATCTACTACAGACCACTTACTATATAAGCAGGCTGAGGAGTAGAGACTTGAGACAATGATTCAACCTATGAATATGAGAATGAGCCCTGACCACCTCACTAAGGAGGCTGTTTGGTCATTTAGGAGGGTCACTGCTGGAACCGGCTCTGAGTCCCTCTCAGACAGAACATGCATTTGTTGAATAGCTCAGCAGCTAAACAGCCATTTGAATGTGTTCAGCACAGTCTCTCCCTTTGTCTCCCTGCCTGTGGGCTTCAGCTTTACGTTGGCTTGTTACAGGCTGCTGCCAAACTCAACATGGACTCCGCAGCCAAGGGTTTGTACAGAGGGACTCAGATTAAAGGAGACACAGTCTTATCCAGTTTACCACTACTCTGGGGTATGAAAACATAACCATATAGCCACAGTGGATTGTAACCATCCCTTTGTAAAGAGCTGTGTGTGTGTGTGTGTGTTCAACATTTTGTGTGTATGCAGGACGAGAGTGCATACGGTATGTGTTTATAGGTTTGTGTGAGCTGTTCTATGCGTGTGGGATGACCAGATGTTTAAATGTTTACGAGGCAGTATGCTCCTGGCTGTAGTGGTATCAGGACATTACATCCTGCCATTCTTAGGAGGGTCAGGGGAAGTCACAGTGGAAGGGACAGGGGGCCTGTGTGTGTGTGTGTGTGTGTGTGTGTGTGTGTGTGTGTGTGTGTAGCGACTAACTATGAGTAATCCACACCTGGTGCCATCCATGCCTGTTGGCTTGAATCAGAGATAGTACATTGTCATTCTGAAACATCAATATTTTGAGTGAGAAATGTGCGTCTGCATCTACCGAAATGTTCGTTTTTTTTGTTGTGTTGGTTGATTTGCTGTCCTCATCTCCAGAATCAAAGAGACTGGTGCAGGAGCACATCCCACAGCACTACAGGGGAAGTAAAGTTCAGGATGTATTTAGTTTCCCTCTCATTCACTAGTGAATGGCAATGGGAATGGTGGATGAGCACACCAGGCATCCTCCTCAATGGAAGGCAGTGGGATGTGGAGTGTTGTTAGAGCAAACAGTAATTAAAATAACACATTTACACTCATTTCCTGTTGCCAGAGGGGCCACTTCCTGTGTCAAGCCACATATGACACATGGCCCTCTCACCCCCCATACCCCTCCTCGCGTCCCGTTCCCCCCTCCAGCTTGCTCCCTGTGTAGTAAATATTCTCTTCCTGTGTTTAATATATCTGCCTCCTCCTTATTGTGTCGCTGTTTTTACCCAGCTTGCTGTAATATTTAGAGAAAGCAGAAGGGGGAAGGTCAGCAAAATACAACGATCTATCTTGCTGGGACTGGGACTGGGAGTGGGACTGCACGTAGCAGCAGGAAGACTACTGTATGGATTGTGGTAGTGTTCATTTTTCTCAAATGGAATTGGAATTTTACAGTACAGTGGAGTATAATATAGAGCACATGGAAGTTCTACTATGGAATCAAAATGCCAGGAAGATATCAGTAGGGAATTTCATATTTTATATTAGAACCAAAAAGATAATATAGCTGTGTCTGTATCAAAAACAACCTCCCATAACTACATGTTAAGTAGTCTCTGTAAATAGACCTATATGAATGCCTCTCCACCTACTATGATTCCTTTTTCCTTCTATTCCCCCTTTCAATTAAAATAAAATAAAATGTTATTGGCCACATGCGCCGAATACAACAGGTGTAGACATTACAGTGAAATGCTTACTTACAGCCCTTAACCAACAATGCATTTATTTTTTAAATAAAAAGTAAAATAAAACAGCAAAAAAGTGTTGAGAAAAAAAGAGCAGAAGTAAAATAAAATAACAGTAGGGAGGCTATATATACAGAGGGTACCGGTGCAGAGTCAATGTGCGGGGGCACCGGCTAGTTGAGGTAGTTGAGGTAATATGTACATGTGGGTAGAGTTAAAGTGACTATGCATAAATAATTAACAGAGTAGCAGCAGCGTAAAAATATGGGGTGGGGGGGGGGGGGCAGTGCAAATAGTCTGGGTAGCCATGATAAGCTGTTCAGGAGTCTTATAGCTTGGGGGTAGAAGCTGTTGAGAAGTCTTTTGGACCTAGACTTGGCACTCCGGTACCGCTTGCCGTGCGGTAGCAGAGAGAACAGTCTATGACTAGGGTGGCTGGAGTCTTTGACAATTTTGAGGGCCTTCCTCTGACACCGCCTGGTATAGAGGTCCTGGATGGCAGGAAGCTTGGCCCCAGTGATGTACTGGGCCGTACGCACTACCCTCTGTAGTGCCTTGCGGTCGGAGACCGAGCAGTTGCCATACCAGGCGGTGATGCTTGAATAGGCTTTGTCGTGCCCTCTTCACGACTGTCTTGGTGTGTTTGGACCATGATAGTTTGTTGGTGATGTGGACACCAAGGAACTTGAAGCTCTCAACCTGTTCCACTACAGCCCCGTCGATGAGAATGGGGGCGTGCTCAGTGAAGACACTTGCCAGTTGGTCAGCACATGCTCGGAGTACACGTCCTGGTAATCCGTCTGGCCATGCGGCCTTGTGAATGTTGACCTGCTTAAAAGTCTTACTCACATTGGCTACGGAGAGCGTGATCACATAGTCATCCGGAACAGCTGGTGCTCTCATGCATGCTTCAGTGTTGCTTGCCTCGAAGCGAGCATAGAAGTGGTTTAGCTCGTCTGGAAGTCTTGTGTCACTGGGCAGCTCGCTGCTGTGCTTCCCTTTGTAGTCTGTAATAGTTTTCAATCCCTGCCATTTCCTAGCTCTATTTCTCCTTTCCTAGCTCTATTCCCCCTTTCCTAGCTCTATTCCCCCTTTTCTAGCTCTATTCCCCCCTTCCTAGCTCTATTCCCCCCTTCCTAGCTCTATTCCCCCCTTCCTAAATCTATTCTCTCTTTCCTAGCTCTGTTCTCTCTTTCCTATCTCTATTCCCCCTTTCCTAGCTCTATTCCCCCTTTCCTAGCTCTATTCCCCCTTTCCTAGCTCTATTCTCTCTTTCCTAGCTCTATTCTCTCTTTCCTAGCTCTATTCCCCCTTTCCTAGCTCTATTCTCTCTTTCCTAGCTCTATTCCCCCTTTCGCAGAAATGTTTGCAGACCTCATATATTCTACGGTTTCTCATGGGGAATTTTCTGACTCCCATCTTCACTGTTTTGTGTTTTATTTCCTCCATTCTCTGGATGAAGTCCTGTGGGAGGAGGGCCTGGAAATGTTTACAACCTCCAGCAGCAGACGCAGATAGCTCTGGGAGTTGTACACACACACACACACACACACACACATCAGTCTAACACATAAAGGCCTAGGAGGTCTCTTTACTGCGAATTATGGATGATCTCCTTCTATCATCTTGCTTAATTAAATTACCTGTTTTTTAATCAGCCATCCGCTGCAGGGCTTAGGCATATTAAAACACTAACCGCTGTGTCGTAATTTCGCTTGAATCAACACACTAGTTTTAGTACTATTATTATGCTGTAAAAAGTCATTGGGAACATATGTGGGTAACATATTTAGCTGTGGTCATCATCATACTGCCATCCATTTCCATTGTTGTGTTAGGGGGGTCATAACATGTTGAACCTTAATCGGTTGCAAGGTGTATTTTTAAAATAAAATGATGATGATTCAACGAATGAAGTGGTTTGGTACATTTCCCAGTTCAAATAAATAATTAATCAATTCAAAAAGTCTTGTTACAGTGTTTGCATTCAAGGTCAGGATTTGATATAAGGAAAGTGTCATCCAGAGTGTGAATTATATCGTAACATTCTGGGGGCTCAAATGTTTTTTTATGGGACCTCCTATGTGTGCACACACTCTATTACAACACCATAAGTGTAATGGCGTTCAACCTACAAAGTGACGTGTATTCATGGATACCAAGGGAAGACAGCCAGGCTTCCTCAAATTTCTTTACAATAAAAAAATAAACAAACTTATTCAGGTCTATCTGTGTTTCCTTCAATTCGCAAGAGGCTGAATCTATTTCACTAGAGAAAGCATCCGAACGAGGCAAAGTATCTGACATATCCAGACAGCATCAGATACAGTGGGGGAAAAAGTATTTAGTCAGCCACCAATTGTGCAAGTTCTCCCACTTAAAAAGATGAGAGAGGCCTGTAAATTTCATCATAGGTACACGTCAACTATGACAGACAAATTGAGAAAAAAAAATCCAAAAAATCACATTGTAGGATTTTTTATGAATTTATTTGCAAATTATGGTGGGAAATAAGTATTTGGTCACCTACAAACAAGCAAGATTTCTGGCTCTCACAGACCTGTAACTTCTTCTTTAAGAGGCTCCTCTGTCCTCCACTCGTTACCTGTATTAATGGCACCTGTTTGAACTTGTTATCAGTATAAAAGACACCTGTCCACAACCTCAAACAGTCACACTCCAAACTCCACTATGGCCAAGACCAAAGAGCTGTCAAAGGACACCAGAAACAAAATTGTAGACCTGCACCAGGCTGGGAAGACTGAATCTGCAATAGGTAAGCAGCTTGGTTTGAAGAAATCAACTGTGGGAGCAACCCCCTGGACACGCCATTGGTGTATAATATTGCCAGACATTACAGTTTATTATGCCTGTATAGTGGACACTACAGGCTTGTTCCTGGACAATTAGGTTTTGTGGGTCAGGGGTCACAGGAAGTAGCTGACATGGACCTCCAGAGAGATATCTGGGAATATGCAGCCAGCCAATTCATCACATTTCTGTTTATTCCTGGTGGGAGAGATGATGAGTCAGTAGCTATAGGTTTCTGTATTACACAGTCACTGACACAACACAGCAGCTGTGTTGAGCAGTGCTAAATAAGATTAGAACACTTATTTTATCGCTCACTGGAGCTGGACAAGTTTGGATTAGTATTCTCGGAAATGTCACACCAGATCAGTGATAACAATTACTTGTTTTGGATCAGAGTTAAATGCTTGCAGGATGTCTTCATATGCACATATTTCCCCTCCATAGGTGAAGGAAAGTGGCATTGGAAGATGTTTTTTTAATGGCTGGCTGTAAAAGAATGTCAAGTAGGCGGTTGATGCGTAAGCAACATCCGACACACCATGTGGTCATGGCACTTAACAGGAAGACAACGACGTAGCTAGAATGTCAGAGACGTGAATACCTCACCTAGGATGCCTCCCAAATGGCACCCTATTCCCTATATAGTGCACTTATTTTGACCAGGGCCCATAGGCCTATTTGGGATGCAGACCTACTGTTGAAGCCGCCGGCTTGATGACGGTGTCCATTTCAATTAGGGACATTAGCAATGACTGAGAAATCTGACAGCAAAATCTCCTCTCTCACCAAGGGACATTTACTGAATTGATATGCTGTATAAGGCCCCTTTTCTTCTACATAATTGCTCCCTAATTAGCCATTAGTTATTCGATTACCCCTTTTAATCTGTAAGTCATGGGCGCGGGATGGGCTTGCTCTGTAAATGGCGGCTCAGGCTCAGTCATTGACGAGTTAGTAACTGCCCTAATTAAGGAATATGCTACTCACACACTGAACCCCTGAGAGACACTTTACATGTTGGTGGGCCATAGATATTCATGAGATTCTCTGATTCGTAATAATAAATCTCGGAATTGCCACCAAAGTGGGGGAAATGGTTCTATGGTTATGGCGGTCGTCTCATTGTGCCTGCACGCTCTCTCTCTAACGACTAAACCTTATTTTTCAGTCAGCCATTATCTAGTCAGAATAATGTGCTGCTCTGCACAACGGAAGTGGTTTGAGCGCCGGTGCAAGGAGCCATTGTTAGGTTGTATTACTCATTCTTAGATGGAGTCAGAGGGCTTTATAATGAGACTCCGCTCTCAGAGAAGATATTGGACAAAGGTTAGAAGTTCTACTGTATGGGAGCAGTGAGGTGTTTCTACACTAAAGTATGTGTCTTGTCAATGGTTATTTGTTGTCGGTCGTAAAAGCATTCAGCAGAAACACAAAATGCCAGCCAGAGCCAGATTCTACCATTTATTACACATACTGTATTACATTCTTAAATAAAAATGCTCCACTGAACAGTTCTTGCATAGATATCTTACAATACCAAGTTAAAAAAGAATTATGAAACAGACCAGTAACAAAAATAAAGTTTTCTTCTTCCTTAATAAAGAACATT
This sequence comes from Coregonus clupeaformis, assembly GCF_020615455.1. Lineage (NCBI taxonomy): Eukaryota > Metazoa > Chordata > Actinopteri > Salmoniformes > Salmonidae > Coregonus > Coregonus clupeaformis. Next base: position 29,753,085 of record NC_059214.1, read on the forward strand.
ACCATACTAACATCATATAATACAAATAATAATATTTTTTAACATTTTGTACAGCAAAAATAAAAACAAGGAGAAAAAGAACCCAAGAGAAAACTGATAAGGAAATGACAATGACGGGAGGGAGGGAAGGAGGGGTGAGGAGGGAGGGAGGGTGAGGAGGGAGGAGGGGTGAGGAGGGAGGGAGGGGTGAGGAGGGAGGAGGGGTGAGGAGGGAGGGCGGGAAGGTGGAGGGTTGAGGAGGGAGGAGGGGGTGAGGAGGGGGGGAGGGAAAGTGGAGGGGTGAGGAGGGAGAGAGGGAGGGAGGGGTGAGGAGGGAGGGAAGGTGGAGGGGTGAGGAGGGAGGGAAGGTGGAGGGGGTGATGAGTGAGAGAGGGGTGAGGAGGGAGGGAGGGAAGGAAGGAAGGAAGGTGGAGGGGTGAGGAGGGAGGGAGGGAAGGAAGGTGGAGGGGTGAGGAATGAGGGATGAGGGGTGAGGAGGGAGGGAGGGAGGACAGTGGGGGGTTGAGGAGGGAGGGAAGGAAGGAAGGAAGGTGGAGGGGTGAGGAGGGGGTAGGGAGGGAGGGAGAAGTGGAGGAGCAGAGGGTGAGGGGTCTGGTAGGAGGTGATGGTGTTGTTGGTGTTGTTGGTATTATAGGGCCCCTGCAGAAGGACTGAATGACAGAGAGGTGACGATGGAAAAGGTGTTCCCACTGTGTCACTGGGCTGCCAGAGACTGACCAGGTGTAGAGGCTGGACTGGGACTGGGACTAGACTACCTTGTGGAGGCTCAGCCGTACTGTAGACAGTCTGAGAAAAGCACTGGTGGGTTTAGCTCTGCTCTACAGGCCGAGGTGTGTTGTTGGCTGGGTGGGTGGCCCCTATTTGATTTGAATTTGAGTAATTCTATTTCTATGGGTGGCCCTTTGACTGAGGATAGTTATTACAGTTGCACATATTGGTTCTGTCTTTCTGGCCATGAGACTCTCCACTTAGCAGAGGGTGAATAGAATATAAAGTAAAGTACTCTTACTCACCTCCTGAACTAGACACATGTCCAACACCTCAGGAAGACAAAGCCATAGAGATAAATCAACATTTATCAAGCTGTATCTCCCGCAAATAGCACATCTCAGTGTGATGCCTGGGCCCCAGAGTTGGATGGATAAGGATTGGGGAACGAAGGGAAAGAATGGGTGAGGTGGGGGATACAGAGACGGGGGAAGAGATTTGTCAATCCCTTATATACTGACACATCAAATATGGTTAAACACAGCAGATACAGACTCACTCCCTGATGCAAATGTACCACAAGAAGAACAGAACCACCTGGACCATCAAAACAACAGTCCAACATTATCTTACCGTGCCCAGTTGCTATTGGCTGTTTGATGACAGTAGAGGGCCTATAACATGCTAATAACAGTTTGATTGGCAAAAAACGAAAAAGGAGCTCCCTTATTGGTTTTTGTGGTTAAATGCATCAGGAAGTGTTACAACATGTTATGTGGATATTTGACATTTGAGTGCTCCAACAGACTATGCTAGCAGTAAGTAAGTAGGTACACTATGGAGTGTGCACAGTAAGTTCATGTAGTGAAATGGTATGCTTGAGAAGTTAGAACAACAGGAACATTAAAAGAGTGTGTGAGATGTATGTATAAGTCGAAATGCTGAAGCACTGTTGCCTAATAGTGCACAATACCCCCCTTAAGTTCCACCTAAAGTGTTGTTGTTAAAATGGGTTTACAGTAGGTCTAACGACTAATGTCTAATGTCTATGGACATTCTAGTGGTCAACAGAACAGTCAGATCTACTGTAAACCTGTCATTACCCATACGAGCTCATCGAGTTGGAGAGCTACTACTGTATCTATCTACAAAGCTGCCAGAAGCCTCACCAAAGTGACAACCCTACCTCATGGGGACCGAATGTGAGGCTTCAAGTTTTGGGAATGCTTAAGGTAGGTGTATGATGCAATCGTTCTTGGGATGGTTCTCGCAGGCAACAGTTAACCTAACATAGACTCGACGGTCCACCTCAGACATGACAGTTTGAAATATTACACTCCACTGTACTATTTTGCACTGTACTAAGAAGCTAATTGAACTAAGTCTACATTAGAATTGGTAGGCTGCTAGTTTAGTCGCCCTTGAATTGGGCACCCTAAAGAGACTACACAACCATATTTTACAACCATGAACGGACCATGAGTTTGGCCACACTGAACATCAGACAAGAGATTGTAATGCAGGAAGAAGTTGGGTCAGGGTTGGGGAAGGTTGAGAATAATGGTGGAATAGTAGTGGACAGTAAAACGAGTTCATTCTTTCTCTCGCTCTCTCTTACGCTCTCTCTATTTTCATTTACAGCAGTTTACTTGTGAATCTGCAAATCTTTGGGCGAAAGTGTATACGTGTGCATTCAGAGTTCCTGCAGTTGATTGTGCATGGATCACTTCTGTGGGGTTGTAGAGAGAGCGAGAGATGGAGAGATGGAAAGAGGGATATAGGGCTATTAGAATGGCACTTGTAGAGTGCAGAAGGAGGGGGCGTGGGTGGTTCAGGGGGATCTGTGTTGTTAATAGCTATAAGGGCCTGTAGGATTCATCATAATCTCATTTTAATCGCTAATCCATGAGATAAAAAGCAGGGCTAATTTCATCATCATTTGGTTAATCCCTGGGGTAAACATTTTTTTTCTCTTTGTCAAAAAATATCTCTTCAATTTCAATCACTTTCTCAAATAAATATATATCTCTCTGGCTTTACGATAAGCTGCTGCTAATGTACTTTTGTTTGTTCTGTGGCAGATTCCACACTGGGTTCGTAACAGTACTGTGGACCGTTGATATGAAACCATTTTGGCTCGCGGTCCCTGATGTTTTTTCCCCCCAGATCTCTGTTTCCCTGTGACCAAAAGCCTTTCTCATTAGTGGAGTGCAACTGGAGAGACTAAAGGAGCCTCCACAGAGCAGCCTGCAGTGCTAATGCTAATCAGAGCTGTGGGATACTAGTGCCCAGGAAACTATACAGAAGAGCATCTCCATGACAGCAAGCAGTGTTTTAACAGGCGAGGGAAAGGGAAAGGGGCCTAGCTAGCTTCTTCTGGTGAGAATGCCACAGGATTGAAATAGAATAGGACTTTTCATTTGATGTATGGTTTTAGATCTGTCAGTGTGTACGCAAGAGGACTAAAGTTAGGCTAATTTGGATTTAAACTGTGTGCTGCTATCTTTTTAGCATGCAGGCCTGTTACGGGCTAAATTACCATGACAATTGTATCCATTTCCTGTTACCCAGCAGGCTTTGCTGCAGTGGAAGCCGTAGAAACGGCTACAACCAGAAGCGAACGTCTACTAGAACATAAGAGCGCTTGAAGAGTTTTCTTTTTTTTGTACCTATTTGTAGTGCCAGTGAAGTGCATGGCGTATGGTTTGAGTTTGAATGTTTGTTTTTACATCATTCAGCTCTATGATCCCAAATTAATGTGATTTGAGTGGGTTGTAGAGAAAATGAAATGTCAGAAACAAACAAAAACAAAAGCATTATTGTCAGCTATTGCTAGATAAATTGTAAGCTCCCCTAAAGTGAATGAATCAACCAACATACAGTACAATCCCAGTCTCCCACACTGTTAGTTTCACACTTGGCCACCAGTCTACTGGTAGTAGTATTCTTTCTCATAATGCAGATTAGATTCACAATGTCCCCTAAGGATGTGCCGTGCTATAGCTCGCATTGGGACACACACAGACATACCATTGCAAAAAGTGCCACAAACAAACCCCATATGATTGTACGTTGAAGGGGGGGGGCATAAAAAATTAATAAAATCCCCCTGCATTTCTCAAATTTTGGCATTACCTTGCATCATCCACCATAGCAATAAAAAAATAATCATTGTAGCGTTAAAACAAAACAAGAAGAAAAGTTCCAACTAAAAAGTGGAAGCAAAACACAAAGATCATCTTAATCTCTTGTTTCACTTCATCTTTTTGTTGTCGACAGACTGTTTTTTGAAGAGAAAAAGCTGCTGCGGCGCCAGTGGTGGCAATAGGCCTGGTATGGAGGCGGTCAGCTTCCCAGATACCGGTGTGTTCTGTTCCAGACCCTGCCCCTGGCTCGAGGGTAGTTCCATGCTGGAAGTTTTTGGTATCGATTGTTCGGAGCTCCACCGGCCCCCCTGAGGGCAGCTCTGGGATCGTCTATGAGAGTCTGGCATGGCTGATACATAAACGTTACTATAGAGACAGTAATGGCATCTACTCTGATAAAGCAGCCATTACAACTGATGTGAGGAGGCCAGGGTGGGTGTGTATGCGAGAGGGGAAGAAAGTGGTATAGTAATAGTGACAGTATTAGTGATAGTGGTGTTGGTATTAATGCCCTGATTGCAAGGCTATGTAGGACTTCATCGATCTGGGGCATACAGGTGAGAAATCTGGTCCCATGGTGTAGAAGCTGATTGTTAACATACAGAGACTGAGACCTAGGCCTAATTTGTGGTGATTGATTGAACATGAGAACAAGCTCATTTTCTCACTTCAAAGCCATTACCTCCAGCGGAATAAGATCTTCTTCTACAAAACAACAATTGCAACAAAAAAAATTGGAGCAGAACAAATAATTCCGGGAAGCGATCTGAGTGTGTGTGTGAGAGGCTGCCATGCAGTGTTTTGTTTTCCAACTCTCTTCATGAACTAAATAATTATTTGAGTCTTATCTCAAAGAGGAGCCATGAGCAAAGAAACTGTTCTGCGTGTCGGTGTATGTGTGTGTCTGTACGGTGTTAGTGTGTGTCTGTACGGTGTATGTGTGTGTCTGTACGGTGTATGTGTGTGTCTGTACGGTGTTAGTGTGTGTCTGTACGGTGTATGTGTGTGTCTGTACGGTGTTAGTGTGTGTCTGTACGGTGTTAGTGTGTGTCTGTACGGTGTTAGTGTGTGTCTGTACGGTGTATGTGTGTGAGAGACAGATTATTTGTATTTTTTTATTCCGTTTTTTTTATCCGTTTTTTTCCCTTTTATATTCTTTTTTTTAACGTTTTTTTGTGTACTGTATGAAAAAAAATCACAGATAACATTGAAAAAGTCAGTGGATACGAAACAGGCAAGTCTCTCTGGGCTGATGAGGCCATGTTGTCCTTTCTACTACCCAGAGAGTTGGGTGTCTTTAGTCCCAGGTTCATGTCCAGTAGCCTATCAGGTTCCTAGTCTCCCAAATAGGGGGTGTGGTCACAGTAGACCAGCCTCCCAGGCCCCTCCCCCACCATACTGGAGGAGATAGGGGGTTCTACGGTTCAATGGTGTAGTTCCAGAATCCACACAAACAAAGCAAAAATACCATTTCCAGTTTTCTGTTCTGTTCTGTTTTGGCCATGGCTTGGTGCTGATGCCTCGAAGGTCACGTCAAGGTTTGTTTTTAGGATCGCACAGGAGAAAAACACAGATTGGAAAACAGAGTGGAAAACAGAGGTCCTTCTCATTCATTTCAGGCCAACAATTCAAATCATTTTTCTTTCAGAGTTTCTTGTGATTTATTTTAATTTAATTTTTATCTCCTTAGCTGTCAGTGCTAAATAGCAGGTACTGAGTTTAGCCTGTGTATACGGGCCAGGGTGGGTTCGTTCGATGTTCCTCCCTTCCTGCCATATGTACACATTCTTTCTCGTTTGTACTAAAATGTTGTAGTTTTTTTCATTCAGTGAATTTTTAAGAAATGTCAGCTGAAAGAAAACAGACCATCATTCCTAATAATAATAATAATAATAATAATTAATTGTCTTTAAAAAACAAAGGCAAGAAAGTGTCGCTGCGCATTTGTTAGTTGTTGCCTCTGAGATGGCAGGCGTGAAGCTGAGAGAGAAGAGCAGAGCGCCTCCTACAGGAGAGCCTGAGAGGTCCACAGCACAGAGCTCACGCTCTGGAAGTGTCAGACCCTACTCCCACAGACAGCGGGAGCCACTGGCGGATTGGCCATTAGTTCCATTGGTCTCCCTCGTCTCGCTATTTTGGCATTGTTGTTATTTCACACGGTATAGCTTGCTGAGGCTTGACATATAGCTGCAGTTTGTGGGTTCTTATACAAGAGACACAAATTGGGATGGGATTGGGAAACAGCACACCTGAATAAAATGGCCAATAGTTGTTGTTGGTTTGGAATGCCAATTGTTACTTCTGCAAGTCACTGACGTTTGGCGTGTCAAAGTATAGCAGTTAATAATTCTCCTTTCCCAAGTCGCTCCGTAGTTTAAATGTACAGAAAAGAAACAGTGGAGTGTAAATGGGTCGTAACTCGATCAGCGTATTGGTTTGGCAGTGTGTGAGTTCCCAAGGCATGGCTAATCGGATGATGCAATAAAAGAGAGTTTGTTGTAGACTGTTGAGTAGAAGTGTGAATCATGGAAGTGTGAATTAAAAACAAGCTCCTCCTCGACTCTTTCACTCCATCACTCCATCCGTACTCGCCGACCATCCGTCCGTCTGGAGTCGTGGCGTCCGTCCATCCAGCGTGTCATCTCCCATAGTGCTTTGCTCCTGGTGTCAGGTCTCAGGTGGGTCTCTGCGGGCAGGGGCAGCCTCTGGATGGTGAGAGCCGAAGCTGCTGTGTGGTTCGTCTTCCATCCTGCCTACTTATTCTCTCCTATCTCTCCTTCTCCCTCTCTTCTTCCTCGCTCTCCTCCTCCCTTAGATGTGCCTCTTCATGTGCAGGGCCAAGTGGTCTGACCTGGAGAAACACCTGGAGAGGAAAAAAATACTCTAGTCAATAACAGTAGGTATCAATAGACCGTAGGTACAAATGGTTACGCATTCAGAAAGGTAATCGCAAGGCTGAAAGTTACATTTCTGCATGACTGATCTGTGCCTTTAGCAAGATGGCTGCCCATATTCTAAACAGTACAGGACATCCAGATGTAAGCTGGATAACTGTTGAGGTTTGAATGGACATTCAGATAATCTTGGTAGAAATCAGTGATAAATTACATGCTAGAACAGACTGTGCTCTCCTGCTACTGATCCAAAATGACAAACACTGGCAGAGATGTATATGAAACCTAAATAAATGTGTTTAATAATCAGTGTTAAGTGAGTCTAGATCAGCAGCTAGTGTATGTGTGAGAAAACAAGGCGCTGTGGAACACAGACGGAGTGAAGACCAGACACACAAGGACAAAAAACTACATTCGTCCCTTAAAAAAAACAAATAATACATGACATCTCGCTTCATTTTTCTCACATTAGCGACTGAACTCTATAAAAATGAGGACATGCCAATTCAGCAACAGGATTGTTCCTTCTCTTTCGTTTATTAAAGAGCACGAGCGATAATTCTCAGAAACGCAGCCACAAATCAAGATCCCTGACTTCTGCGGTTCTGCGACTTGTACCACAGCTAGAGGTGAAATACTATCGCAGAAACCCAAGCCCTTCTTAGTTATGCAGCGTTTGAGTCAGGGTAGGGCGGAGGGGAGCAACGTCCCGTAGGCCTGTTTCGCTACTAATCGATTAAGCTCACTTGTTACTGATACTGTTGAGGGTAATACATAACAGCAGACAGGGAGAATATATGCCACATGTACTTGACTTTTACGGGGCTGTAAGGGTGGATTATCCTATTACACTCATGCAAAGCAATAAAATGAATCACATCAGATGTGAATAAAGCAAGCTGGAAAACAAAATGTGGGAGAGTGAAATGAGGAATGAAAAATTCAATTTGCCGACGGCTGTATCCATTATTAATTTGTCCACAGACAGCTCTACAATGTAAATCCAGAGGAGGTTTCTCTCTCTCCAGACCGCCATAACTAAGACGGGCTATTTCTCCAGCTAGACATGGTGTATACAGGTGGTGGGAGAACACAAAACAGGACTCAGTTATGAAAGAGAAAGCTGCACTTTAGTCCTCCTCGCTCTCTCTCTCTTATCTGTCCACCTCGTCTATACCTTTCCATCAACCATTATAACTGACACTTTTGAATCATAGGGCAGACCAGATGCAGGTTTCATTTTCAAGACTTTTGACAAAATCTCTTTCATTTACTGTCTTTTCTTACTCTCCCTCTCTCTCTCCTTCCCTCACACCTCCCTGTATTAGCGCTCCCCTCTTCCCTTTGAACCGTCCATGTTGTACCTGTCTGGTGTGTGTCTGCTAGAGAGGGCCAGTGGGGGCTGAGTAGGGTCCGCAGGACAGATGGCCCTCCGAGTCACTGTCAGAGGCCGCCACACCAGCTGGTACGCCCCTGTCCCCCCCCCTGCCGTACCCCTCCGCCCCTCTACCCCTCTGCCTCGCCCTGCAGGGAGTCCCAGCTTGATTAGGCAGGATTAATGACGTGCCTGTCTGAGTGTGTGTGCGTGTATGTGTGCGCACACGATCATGTGTGTGTATGCGCGTGTGTGTGTATCGGAAAGGCTGAGAGGCTGAGAGCTCAACACACTGACTGTATTTACTGTTAAACTTCCTCCCATTCTGATGGTAATGTGGTAACACAGCAGTGAGTTCCTCCTGGCCCATCTAGCCAGGCGTTCCCTAAGGTGCCTGAACAGGCTGCCTCACAGAGGGGAGATCAGCACGCCTGTTTGATGGTCGTGTCACTCACAAAACGCTTCAAAGGCCTAGCAGAAGACTGGGTTGAGTTAACCTCTGTGCCAGGCTGCATCCCAAATGGCACCCTATTGCCTTTATAGTGCACTATGTAGGGGATAGGGTGCCATTTGCGATGTAGCCCCAGTCTACAGTTTGAATTTGACTGTTGACAGACAGAAGAGAGGGAGAGATGCTTAATTCATTATCATCCATATTTATCTATTCTGTTTCAGAGTACAATGGAAACAAGGAAATCCTTTGGATGGGCTTTTAAGATCAGGGCTTTATCAATCATAAAGACTTCACAGTTAGTGTTCCAAATCCAATGAATGTTTCCCTTGATGGGTCAGTCTCAAACACTGGATGTGTCCAAAATGACACCATATTTCCTATATCGTTATAGGCCCTGATCAAAAGTAATGCACTATATTGGGAATAGGGTGCCATTTGGGATGCACCCACTGTCATCTCATTCACTCTCAATGTTTTGGCAGCCATTTTACAGGAGTGTCCCAGTGTGTGAAATACTACTAAGACATAATCAGCAGATGAGTTATAGGTATTGATCACTCACTCACACACACACACACACACACACACACACACACACACACACACACACACACACACACACACACACACACACACACACACACACAGCAGTGCTGCTCCTTGCATTTCCTTCCTTCCCTGCTTTAATTTATGTATTTTCATCTCTGTGGCAGAGCCGTGTGTATGGGAGTATTTGTGAGTGTGTGTGTGTATACAGTATGTGTGTGTGCCAGCAGAACATGCATAATACACTCCAGTAGGATTAGTAGACTTAGGTTTAAAACCCAAACTAGAGGAACCAGGAGGGTCCAATTAGAGTCCCCTAGGACCTGAGGAGGCACGATTGAGTGTGTGTGTGTGTGTTTGCAGTGTGTGTGTGTGTGTGTGAACTGGTTGCCTGCCTGAATGGCTGGCTTAGCTCACATCCAAGTCCTGGAGGCTGTGTGTGTCTAAAGTAGGCCTGGCATCTGGACTTGTCTATTATCGTAACAATAGCAGGCCTGCTCCAAATAGCCCCATTGTTAGCCAATAGCCAGTATACATTCTGGTAATGAGTGTTGGAACACAGATTTGATGATGCACTCCCCCTGGTTAGTCAGTGTTGTGAGCTTGATTGGGGCTATGGTGCATTATGCACAGTGGCTATGGCTGGTCTGGGATCAGTGTTTAGGCTCATAGTGGTGTGGATTTGTGGAGTGTGTGTGTGTGTGTATGTGTTTGTGTGGAGGAGGGATGGAGGTGGTGGGTTTTGTAAAGCAGTCCCCTTCTGTAGGGGGATGGAGGGGGAGCTGGGTAATTGTGGGTGCTTTGGTCCCAGTGTGTAATTGCAGCCTGTGTGTGAAAAACAGGGGACACGTCCCAAATAGCACCCTGTTCCCTATATAGTGCACTACCTTTGACTAGGACTCTGTTCAAAAGTAGTGCACTATAAAGGAATAGGGTGCCATTTGGGATTCAGCCAGGGTGACGGCTTCCTGCTATTGTCACCTGACAGCTTATCACTCAGAGCTCCAAGCTAATGTAAATGTGTCCTCTCTGTCTCACACACACACACACACACACACACACACACACACACACACACACACACACACACACACACACACACAGACAGACTGCTGTCTTCAGACAAAGGGCTGCCTTTGTGTCTCCAGCAGGACAGAGAGGTCTGATGAGTGTCACACTGTGGCTGCTGTTTGAAAATGAAAGACTGCCTCTGTATGCCCAAGCTGGTTCATGTTTGGTCGCTGTTGCTCTCTCTCTCTCTTTCTCGCTCTCTCCTAAGTTACTTTTTTATTCTATTACATAACCATCTCACTTTCAGACACCCACTATGTTTTATTTATGATTTGAATGTGAGTGCCATCAGTAGCCTGGCTGGGGGGAGCAGGGGAGAGCAGCGTGTGAGAATGGCCTATTCACAGTAGTCATTTGGTAATGGGCATCACAGGACTGGCCTGTGACTTCAGCAGAGACTGGAGTAGAGCCTGTGCTAATTGCTAGCTGCCAGGGAGGAAAGGAGAGCCAGTCTGTAGACTAGAGTGCTGCTATACACATGATGAAGACAGAGAGAGAGGGAGCGCTGCTACTGGGACTGGGGCTGTCCAAGGCGACATTACAGTAATGACTTTCATTTATGTAGCTAGTTATTTTTCTTCAACTCAAAGTACTTTACATTCTATGGGAGTAATTCACCTCGTCTTTCCTTCCACCATCAATACTGTTCAATGTGCACAACTCACAACTTGAGAGATAATTTGTTTGAACATACACGTGTGCATGTGATGGATCATGTGAGAGCCACGCTGTCATATCTTCTCTACTGGGTCAGTGACATGTGTGTGCTTGTGTATGTATGTAATGGATGTGGTATTTACCTGTCGCAGTGGTTACACTTGAAAGGCTTGGCCCCGGTGTGTTTGCGGTAGTGCCTCGTCAGCTCATCGCTCCGGGCAAAACGCCACTCACAGCCCTCCCAGGAGCACTTGTACGGTTTCTCACCTGACAAGACAGACAGACAGAGAGGAAAGAAAATATTATTACTTTTGCAGTTATATTGACCCTGTTTTTGTGGTAGCAATAGTGGATACCATTAAGTTGGTCTTATACAATACCTGTGTAGTTACACTATAATGGAACATAATTTTGTAGTTTTCTCAATTACATGTAGGCTACTGATAAGTAAAGCGGTGTATGATTGACACACCTGAGTGTATTACATCATCACCAGTGTGAGATGAGATCCTCCCATTTCATTTGCTGGTGTTACCCAGTGTGAGATCCAACTAACTAGTTAATGTACCTATGTAACCCAACCCAGGATTACACACAAAGGGTTTTATATCAACCAATCATAGGACTCCCAGAGATCGCTAAACGAAGTCTTTCAGCGAAGCCGTGTTAATTCATAATCCTAAAACTAAAATCACCCTGAAAAATGAAACAGTTTTTTCCTTTTACACCCCCCCCCCCCCTCCCCGCCTCGCCTCTCCTCTTCCCCCTTGGACCCCCTGCGGAGAGATCTGAAATTCAAATGAAGTTTCTCTCCAGTTGAACAGATGGGAGAGGGAGATATCTATTGTTCACAAGCTGTAGTTTTATCTCCCTGATAGAAAGGCCCTCCGGCAGGAGGTTCTTTTACTTTTTGGGATGGGAAAGGGGGGTGTAGCGGGTTGCGGAGGGGGTGTCCGGACCCTGAGGACCAGGCTGTGTTCGGATGGGCCTGGACCTGGCTGGTGGGGGGTAGGAGGGGGCTGAATCCGGGAAGGGTTTTGGGGTGGGTAGAGGGGGTGCCACCCGCCCCGGTGCTGCTGAGCGCTGCTGCCGTGGTTGATTCAGATCTGGGAGTGGTAATGATAATTGGAGTCTTAATGACGCTTAATGGGAAGTAATACCGTACTTCCAGTCAGCCAGCTGCGACCGTCTTCCCAGATCACCGTGTCCACCAATCTTCCTAACTAGACTAAAGTGCCATTAGAGTGAAATCTAAGCGGCTCAAACGGGAGAGCAGCGGTACGTCCAAATCACAGACAGTGGGAGACAGAGGGTGAGGATAGCGGAGGGTACCCATAGTGTCAGGGAGGCTGTGTGTGGAGGGGTGAATGGAGGTGGGGATGGTACTATACAGGACACAGCTCTGGTGATGCTCAGAATCACACTGACAAGCTTTTCTTTTTAATCCCGAATGTGAATGGAGAAGCATGTTTTCTTATATCCTCTACTATAAATAATAAACTTAGGGAACATGTCCTTATGCTTGAAAATGTGCATGGTAAAACACATTATGCTGTTTTGCAGCAATGTACTGTGTAGAGTACTGCATATGTTGATTAAAGTAATTCATTCTGCTACAAAACACCTGCTACAAAAAGTGTTGATTAGCAGAAGAATGTCAGTGATTTCATTGCCGAAAGTAAATTGGAGGCAACCCCAGCAGTAGACGGTAAAGGATGATGCGGTTTTGTTTTACATAATCTAAGAGCGCTGTGGAATCTGCTGAGAGCACGATGATGCAACAGAAAGTAAAGGATGACGTGGCGGAGGACGAGAGGAGAGGACTGAGTGATGTGAGATGATGCAACGCACCTCCCTCATCTCCCCTCATTTCCCCTTCACCCCCCACTCCCCACTCCCCCCATCCTCCATGTCGTAAGATGAGAGGGAAGAGAAAAGGCAAGTGGTCTGTAAATGATACCTCCAATCCCGTTTTATTTCACATTACCTTTTCTTATTACGTTTCCTTTTTATTCTTTTCTCCATTGTTTGATCCATTGTCTGTGGTGAGATTGTGGTAATGTGACAGATTGCAGGGCAGAAACACCTCAGGATCACTTGCTGTGCATTTCTTTCCGTGTTTTGAATATGATTCAAATCAGCAGAGGGCATTCTGGGTACTGGGCAATGACCCGGTAATGGCTGCTGTTAGAGAGAGAGGGTGCATCCGGAATGGCACCCTATTCCCTATATAGTGCATTACTTTTGATCAGAGCCCTATGCATAGTGCACTATATAGGGGAAAGGGTGCCATTTCGGACATAGCCAGGGAGACGGCAACACCTCAGCAATGTATCGGCAACATACCACTTTACAGACAGATTCCATTCCACACACTCCATATAACACTCCTCTACCTCTGGGGTGAACACATGAATGTAACACATTCTGAACATCTGCCTGCCTCTGCCCCTTGATACACTCATAAACATTTTGCCAAAAGACCTGAGGCTTTTTTATCTGCTCATTCTCCCCCACTGTGTAAAACCTGTAGCAGATGATATCCCCAGACAGTGTTGCCTTGTCATAAGAGCCTGTTAGGCAGGCAGGCAGGGATGAAGGCAGGCAGACAGGGAGGCAGACAGGCAGGAAGACAGGCAGGCTGGCAGGGATGGAGGCAGGCAGGCTGGCTTCAAGGACCACTCTCTGTCATTTTGGAGTCTTGGGGCCACAGGTGCAAGACAGCAAACATTTCACACCCCTTCCCCAGTAATTGGCTAAAGGTCCCCCTCCTCTCCTCCTCTCCACTACCATCAGCTCCTCCTCTTTGCATTAACCCCCCTCCTCACTATACCTCCCTCCACCTCTCCAGACTTGACAGAATGAAGCAGGGCCGGCTTGGACCCACCACCACGGCAACCGCTACGCCAGCCAATTATAACTCGCCGAGGCGAGGATGCATGATGGAGTCGCCTAGCAACCGGCCGAGAGCGAGAGAGTTTGTGTGAGAGAGAGACAGAAAGAGAGAGAGAAAGACAGAGAGCGAGAGAGAGAGGCGTGCAGCCGCCTGAATCCGCCAGTCATGGACACTCAGCGCCACCAGCCAATTATGGCTCTGCTCTGGATCAGTGTAATACAGTTGCCTGGCAACCAAAACCCCAAAAAAGGGAGCAGGTTGGGGTGGGTGGGTGCTTTTTTGGGGGGTGGGGGGAGAGTGGATTTGGGGGTTGGGTGGTGTTAGGGGCTTGGGTAGTTGGAATGGGCAGCACTGTGTTAAAACAGGCTGAGACTGATACCAGGAGCCACAAATAATCAGCCATTTACGAACTCTCCTCTTGCCAGTTCTGATATGGTCTCCTAGCAACGCACCCCCCGCCTCATCACCCCCCTCTCCCTCCCACCAGCATCACAGGTGCCTGTGTGCTCCAGTTAATTACATTTCCTTAGTCAACTGGAGATAGAGCGTAGAGCCTATTATGATCTCTCAGCTCTCAGATTAAGTTACAGCAGACAGACACACAAACTGACTGAGACAATTATGGCCCATTTCACATTTGCTAGAGTTTCATCCATGCAGCAGCTCCCGTCTAACTAAAACAAAGAATCCCATCCCAACACCAGAGGAGTGAAGATAGGAAAATGGTGGGTGGGTTTCTGTTCTGACTGCCCACATTCTAGAACAATGTTCAACCTATAGAATTAGAATCACTAGAATGGACATTCGTTTTAGTCATTCTAATTCTATAGTTATTCTAGTCATTCTAATTCTATGGTTATTAAACCTCAGTGAACGGCTGTGTGTTTCCTTACCGACTGTTATTGATGGGGCCCTCCAGGAGCATGTCATCCTCATGAAGAAAAGCCCCCCTTAAATCCTGCACTAATCTTAATCTCCCTCCCTGTGTGTCACTGATGTATGGACATAATAACCAAAAAGGAGGATTAGGCTAATTACTGTACTGTGCTGCTCTTGTCTTGTAATGAACATATCGGGGCTGGGGCTGCACAGCTACAGAGCAGCATGCTGCAGCATGTCTTAAGGGTGTTGTTTTCTCTTCGATCCTTCTTTTTTTTCCCCCTTTCCCTCCTCTTATTTTTTGGGTGATGGAGGAGGAGGGGGCGAACGAATGGCTTGCATCAGCTCGCTGGTGATTAGCATCGCTAGCGCTCTAGTGGCAGCGGTGAAACCTGCCGAGTCAACAGCAGGCCTCAGGAAAGGATTAGCGTCGCTAACACTGATGCTAACGCTACGGCTAGCGCTAACGCTAACCTGATGCCAAGACTTCTCTCCCTCTCTCTCTCTCTCTCTCTCTGAGGTTCACTGGGAGGGCAGCGGTGGTTAGATACTCCAGGCTGCAGTAGACATGGCTGAATTAGCCATTTAGACCTGTCAGTCTATCAATCCACTGGCAATTACCGTACCACTCCCTCCGCTAGCAGCTTGTGAATGGAGAGATTGGAATGGTTTCAGTAAGAGACTCAGAGTCACTGAGGTGAATGAGAGAAAGAGAGAGAGGCTGCACTGCAGAGCTAAGACCAATGTATTTTTAGCCCATAGGAAGGACCTCAAACTGGGAGATAGAGGGATATATCAAGACTGCCTCTGTGTTTCTACTTCATAACATTGGATTGCAATCCTTGCACTTACACATATCAAGCTGAGCACTGATACTGAAACAGAATATGTTTTCAGGCAGAGAGTTGAAACCTAAACCTATATTCTCCCAGGGTCTTGTGTTAGGTGCATGGTCCTTGGTCAGGCTAGACAGTGTGTTTTCAGGCAGTGTGTTTGGTGCATGGCCTGGCCTTAATGGCTATGTACCCTTATAATCTCAGCCAGAAGAGGACTGGCCACCTCTCAGAGCCTGGTTCCTCTCTAGGTTTCTTCCTAGGTTCCTGCCTTTTTAGGCCCATTCCCATGGGTCAGGCCTAGGTTCTGTCTCACCTGTGTGTGTCCTCTGGTGTGCCTTCAGATGGGAACTCTTGGTGTAAACCTTCCTGCAGCCGTTGAACTGACAGCGATGGACCCTCTTCTTGTTCTCTGGGATATCTCCCCCCAGCGACCCAGCCCCCTGCTCGCTGTCGCTGTGCCCCCCCCTACTGGGCGGCGAGGGTAGAGTGGCATGTGTGGCCACCAGCTTGGCTGCGTTCAGACCAACCTTCTTGGCCACCAATTTGAGCGTGAGCGTGCCGTCGGCCGTGGCAGTGAGCGTCTGCATGGGCTTGACCAGGTGGCGGCCCAGCTCCGGCGAGGAGGGCGGTGTGAGAGAGGTGACGGCACTCAGCTGGGCAGCGTTGACCCCCTCCTTGGTGGTCTTTGCTCCAGACTCTTTTCCGGAGGCCTTGGTGTTGTGGGGCTGTGGGGCCTGTAGGACCTTGGGGAGGGAGACAAGGAGGGGAGGGGGGCTGGGCTGGTCGGGGAGGTTGGGGAGGAGGGGGTCCAGTGGGTCCATCAGGTCCTCGTCACTGTCAGTACCCTGCATGAAGGTGGGCGTCAGGAGACAGTCAAGCTCCTCGTCAAACAGCTCTGATAGACGCTTGGGCTCTGTCTGCAGGTACCGCTCCAACTCCAGACAAGTCTGTAAGGGTGAGAGAGACACGGTCAGAAACAGGAACAGTACAGGAGAAAACACTCATCCCTAATCTACACATATTATTCAGAGACGCTTGGGCTCTTTCTGCTGGTACCGCTCCAACTCCAGACACTCGGTCAGAGACAGAGACACACGGTCAGCACGGGCACACCAGCCCCACCACACTCATCCCTAATCAACACATACTGTATCAGACCCCATACCAAACTACCAATTAGATTAGCCTCGTATGAAACAACTGATCATATCAACCATATACACTCTTAGAAAAAAGGGTTCCAAAAGGGTTCTGTGGCTGTCCCCATAGGATAACCCTTTTTGGTTCCAGGTAGAACTATTTTAGGTTCCATGTAGAACCCTCTGTAGAAAGGGTTCTACATGGAACCAAAAAGGGTTGTACCTGGAACCAAAAGGGGTTCTTCAAAGGGTTCTCCTATGGGAACAGCCGAACACCCTTTTTGGTTCTAGATAGCACCACTTTTTCTAAGAGTGTATGATAACCTGTCAGTGATTCAGCAGAACTCAAACAATCTGACACAGCCACACTCTATATCATATGACTACTGACTAGATACACATCCAGCTCTGCTAATCTAACCACCATCACACATCATCATAATCTGAGCATCCTATCATCCCCTCCACCCAGTATGGTCCAGTGGTCCAGCCTCTCCAGAGAGAGGCCATGTTGACCACGTCACCTGCCCCTAGCTGGGCCCAGAGAAGGGGGGATATTCTGTGATTGAGCTGTGAACTGTGCTGGCCTCACTGTTTCCCTCCGCTCCGCTTTACAGGGGAGAGAAATAAACCAGCCATGGACTTTTTATTATGTGAAAGAGAGAGGGAGGGAAGGGAGTGAGGGAAAGGAGGGAGGGGGATACATGCAGAGAGAGGGGTAGAGAGAGAGAGAGAGAGAGAGGGATACGTGCAGAGAGGGCACAGTGTTTACCAAACAATCAGCAGAAAGGTTATTCTATTTAGGCTGTTCCCTCACCTCTCGCTTAAACCATACCCTACCAGAAAAGAAACCCAGAAAATCTAATCTTTAAAATTCACACACATACAAATAAACACACACACACACACACTCTCTCGTGTTTATTTTCTGCTAGGGCTTCATTAGAATGAGCAATGCCTTGCCATGAGGGGAAGAGAGAGAGAGAGAGTAGAGTAGAGCACGGCTCACTAACTGTCCACTCAGCACATTCTTCATAATGGTTCTACAATATTGTTGTGCAATCACAGTGACCAGTTTAGATATTAGCATGTTCTGTTTGGCATGTCACAGCTAAAACACTTTGGCAGAGGGAGGGGGGAGCAGCGGAATGGAGTCAAACATTCCAGCACTTTAATCTATGTTATCAGTGCAAATTATAGCTGCCTTACCTCTATTATCTTAACTTCAGAAACACTGTGACACAATGTATCTAAAGGCATGCAGCACTTGTAGGCTGCTCTGTTCCCATGTGCTTATAGTCAGGCTGCCCCCCCTGTGACAAAACCAGCACCACACATTTTTGTTGGGCGTCTGTTGCAGGCTGATAAGCTTTGCTATGCTAGTTTTACTTCTGTTTAAAAGGTCTTCTTTTTTCCTACGGAGCTACATTTGCATATGAGCATATATCAAAGAGATTTCTTTGGGGGTGTGAGTGTTTCAAACTAATTTTGGCTGATAAGCATTGTGTAGATATAGTGCGACGACGTACAAAAAAAGTCCTTTGTAAACGCTGCCTGACAAGGCTTTGGGTGATTCCTTTGTCCAGCTCCTTGCTATGATTTGTGAACACTTCTATCCTTTCTTAGTAATTCTAGTGTAATACAATCTGCAGTCAAGCATGGCCAAGGAGGGACATTGTATTTATTCCCCTTTAAATTGGATCAATCATCACTAATGCATGGTAAAAGCAACACTGGGGGTAGGCCTAGCCATGTCCCTGCTTGCCAAATGACCATTGAGCTAGTTGGAATAGCTCTTTAAACATTGTGCTACCTTCTGAGTACATATTATACTCAACTGTGACTAGGCCCACAGTATGGTCAGCGACACACACCTCAGGGGCTGGAGATATCACACGCATGTCCAGTAGGAGAATACACCCCCTCTGCAGGGGGATAGATCAGAGCAGTGTGGGAGCCTGCTGGCTCATGGCTTTGGCAGCTAGTGTGAGTAGAGGGGGCTCAGTCACCTCCATTCCCCCGCTCCGTCCCACAACATACGGATAAAGGTCATATCATACTGTACTGCTCTCACTGTGCTGCTGCTCAACGGACATTAAAGCCTGCATGGCCATGCATTAAACCAGGCTGAGCATTCATAGGACTACACACTCTTAAAAAATAGGGTACCAAAAAGGTTCTTCAGCTGTCCCTGGTGTAACCTTTTTTGGTTCCAGGTAGAACCATTTTGGGTTCCATGTAGAACCCTCTGTGGAAAGGCTTCTACATGGAACCCAAAATGGTTCTACTTGGAACCAAAAGGGTTCTACCTGGAACCAAAAAGGGTTCTTCAAAGGGTTCTCCTATGGGAACAGTTGAAGAACCCTTTTAGGTTCTAGATAGCACCTTTTTTTTCACAGAGTGTTACAATGTATGGATGTAATATTATAGGATCTATATGGAACTGGATCAATCATTATAAGACTATTTATTGGGAGAATAAAGCCACAAACATGGGTGGTTAGGTATAGGCTACATTGTTATAGAAATTGCTGAGAAGTACGCTAACTGTTCCTATAGACTTCCAGTCATTGCTCTAATGCTAGTTAGCAATGGCTCCAGAAACTACCTTCAACTTCAGACAACCTGCACGCAGAGGCTTAATTGCCAAAATGTCACACTCTCCCTTTAACAGTGAACAAGGTCATGTTAAATAGGTGTGCCATGTTTTACAAGGCTCCATTAGTCACATACAGTATTAACATAAAACACCAGTCAGAGGAAATACAATGACCAGAGGTTGTGTGTGTGAGTAACCACCCCATAAAAGATGAAGCTACCACCTTAAGCACATACAATACACTACAATACAATACACATTGACCCAACAATATAGTTGGAGGTTTTATCTGGTTTCACTGATATGGGGGTTGAAATGTTAACAGTTAAATACACTACAGGAGCATAGCAGTGCGGGGACTACAATTCTACTGATAAACATTACTTTGATATCAAGCACCTGTTAAAAGTCTATTGAATGTGTAAGTAGGTCTATGTTTTCTCCCCTCTCACACTGTGACTGGGCCATAGCTCCCACAGCTACAATAAAGAAGAAAACAAACTGCTCCATATTCTCCATTCTCCCTCTGTGAGCCTCTCTGGCCTGGACTCCACCAGAGAGAGAGCCTTGATGCTAGGCTTAGATTTGTAAGCCGCTTTGGATAAAAGCGTCTGCTAAATGGCATATATTATTGTGTGTGTGTGTGTGCCACAATGTATGTGTGTCACTGTGTGTGTGTGAGTGAGTGTGTCTATCAATAATAGATGTTGAGCCGAAGGGGTTCATACCCAGCTAACAGCCTCTGTCTGTCAGACAAAGAGACCAGAGAGGACCACAGCCATCGCTACATCTACAGCTAACTGTTATTACACCATCCAGCTGGACTCCAACTAGACACAAAGGGGAAATTATCACCAGTCTGTTCCAAATGGCACCCTATTCCCTTTATAGTGCATTACTCTGAAGGCTATCCATAGGGCTCTGGTCAAAAGTAGTGCAGTATGTAGGGAATAGGGTGCCATTTGGGACACATCCCAGCAATATCTGACTTGGTTACTCTCAATGTCTTGGCACCAGTGGCGTAGCTTGTGGGCCCCCTGCCTTGCGGGTGCGCTATGCCAGTGCTTGGCACCCTGCTCT
Organism: Coregonus clupeaformis; assembly: GCF_020615455.1. NCBI lineage: Eukaryota > Metazoa > Chordata > Actinopteri > Salmoniformes > Salmonidae > Coregonus > Coregonus clupeaformis. The sequence goes on from NC_059214.1 coordinate 29,773,365, forward strand.
GGCATTATAAAGTCAGCACATTATCTAAACTAATGGCTTCATATGATCTCATTCCTGCATCTAGGAAAGTGTGTATTTATGTTCTCTCTCCCCTCCATTTTGGGGTTCAAATCAATCTCATACAAATAGGTTTTAATTAAAGCTCTTTTGCTTTCATCAGATGCTGTTTGAAGCGCTCTCTCTCTCTCTCTCTCTCTCTCTCTCTCTCTCTCTCTCTCTCTCTCTCTCTCTCTCTCTCTCTCTCTCTCTCTCTCTCTCTCTCTCTCTCTCTCTCTCTCTCTCTCTCTCTCGTAATTAGCCACTCAAACGACCCAGCGAAGAGATACTCTTTATTCAGCTAATTTGCTGATGGGAAGCCTGTGTGTGTATTTTCATCTGTGTATGTATAAGCGAGAGAGTGTGTGCAGAGACTGGTCGCCTACGTGCCAAGAGTTTTGATTTCACTGCAGAAAACCTCCTCATTGTGCCTTGAGGGGCTCTGTTGTATATCTTAGAGAGGTGCCATTTCAGAGAATACAGTTTCCCCCCTCAACCCCCTTCTTCTATTTAGCCTGTACTGTATCATACAGCCTTCAGTGCAACTGGCCGTTCTCAATGAGCCGGAATGGAGTCTGTCCGTAACGGGCCATCTCCCCTCCCCTCCCCTCTGGTGTTCATAACAATAACCCAGGGTGCTGTAACTCCGCCTTGGCTATTACCCCCCCCCCCCCACACACACACTCTGAACATCATAACCATTCCTCTGTAAAATTGGGACTGCACCCTTGATTCATTGCTGTTTATTTTGTCGGGAGCGTTAGGAAAAGCGTTAGGAGAGGTTTGAGTGTTTCTGTGGAAGCGCTGAGGAGCCTGCGGTACCTGCTGCACCATTAGCTCTGTAACGACACCACAATTACTGAGGCTGAGGCAGCCCTGCCTGTCAGAGGAGAGGAGCGCTATCAGGACGGGAGGATGGGAGGAGTGAGAGACGCTTGCCATCAACAATGGGAGACGTTTCAAATCTCTATCACTTCACCTTCTCCCATCCTCTATTCCCCACATAACCTAACCTCATCACAGACTTCTGTCCATCTTTATTGAGAGAGAGGGAGATATAGAAAGAGGGAGGGAGAGAAATGGGACAGAGAAAGGGTGGATAGAGAGAGATGAAGAGAGTGAGAATAGAGGGTGGAAGGATAGAGAGAGATACAGAGTAAGGGTAGAGGGAGGGAAAGCGCTTCACTCTCCCAGTAAGAGGTAGATGCTATCTGTCCCAATGACATTTAGAGCATCATCGCAGCAGACTAACATCACAGTCATCTGGTCTGGAGCCCACACTGTCTCTGAAAGGATTTCACGGATTTGTTACCCTCCCTCCCCTCTCCTTCTCTAACAGGGGATCGGTTTACTATGGAGCACCTGTGTGTGTGAGTAGCTTGTCATGGCCCTGGCTGCCGACCAGCGGTGTGGCTCTTGCCTGCTGTTTGATGGTGGGAAGAGTGACAGGGCAGGGGCCAACAGAGGGCTGTGATGTAGCTGTGTGTGTGTGTGAGTGTGTGTGTGTGTGTGTGAGATGTGATGTGTGCGTGTCTGTGATGATGGAGAGAGTGACAGTGGAGGGGCCATCGAGGTTGTGGTGAAGCTGGGATGCTATGTCAGTCAAGGAGGCCAAAGGGGAGACGACAGCTGAAACACACATACACACACACGGTCTCCCCATCCCCCTTATCAAAGCCCCAGGGTTCCTGACATTTAGAAGATACAGTTATAGAGCGAGGCAGTAGATACAGTGCTTTAGTGTGTGTTGTGTGTGTGTGTGTGTGTTTGAGTGTGTGTACTTTTGCTGCTTTAATTGAAAAGCTGGTCGTAAAACCAGTGAACTGGAGGCTCTTGGAGGCTGATTTCTTACACAAGACAACAAAAGAGTAGAAGGAGCTCAATAAAGAGGTGAATGGCAAATGGAAAGATATGTGTGTGAAAAGTCAACACACATCAGCTCTGTACAATGCTGAGTGGCAAAATAGATTCCCTTTGATCTGAAACAAGACTCCCTGACTGCGTCCCGAATGGCACCCTATTCCCTATAGTACACTACTTTTTTCCACAGCCCATAGGGTCAAAAGTAGTGCACTATGAAGGGAATAGGGTGCTATTTGGGATGACAAACTTATTTCAGAGGAGTTCAAGGCCTGGCAATGGAACAGCTTGTTCTGTCAGAACATCAATTTCAACAAAGATTTGGTTCTGTGTTCAGGAGGGTCGAGAGAGTAGACAAAACAAGAGATAAGCATCTGAACAGGACGTACACTACTCCCCAGACCTTGTCAATGTCTGTTACCTTTCTCATTTTATACACAGAGGTTTTAGAGCCCTTTCTCTACGCAGCTACTGTTCAACTGAAACAGCCCTCGGATGGTTGAGGAACATTCTTCATATAAAGCGGTTAATACAGAAAATATTACATTTAGAAGACAAAACCCAAGCCTTCGGAATGTCCTGAGGCACAGCTAGATTTTATTGCCTGGGATATGTCCCTGAAACGGCCCCCCTGTCTGCCCAGTCCACAACCCTCCACTATCCCCAATCCCCCTACCCCACTGGCCTCCTCCAATGAAATTTTAATCAACAGTCTATGATGGAGTGGGGCCACTCAGACACTCCCGCTGTGTGATTGCTCTGCTCCCCCACCCCCCACCCCTCCATCATCTCTGCACCTGTGTCAACCCCCTCCCCGACTCCTTCTCCTTCTCTCCCTCCCTCCTTACAATACTTACAGTAGCCCCTCATTCCCCCCAAAAAAAAAAGCACACCCTGGCCCACCCTGCCTCCCCTTTCGCACCCCAGAAAGCACATGTCTCCGACACATTCTCTCACAGCAAAGCAATTAGCACGCGAACGCCACCGCCCCCCTTACTCTGCCCTCACCCCCCACCTCTACCCCCGCCCTGATCCACTGCCACCTGGGCAGACTAATAAACATAGGTTATAAAATTAATGAATAGCGCAGGCAGCAGCAGATAGAAACAGCATAGTGCAGAAGAAGAAAAATGCAAACAGCTGTTAGCAGAGACAAGGCAGATATGCCCTTTTAATTTGGGGGATAATTTAATCCCGTTTCTCTTGGCCCCTGGCCACTGGCGCGTGGTTGGTGGGTGTGCGGGGAGCGGGGATGGGGTGGGATACGGGGTGATACGATGGCTGGTTGGAAATGAACGTCTCCTCTGCCGTCACGCGCCAGACGGCCCTTCGCCCGGGTCATTTGTCAAGTCATGAGCTTGTCCTCCAACATGCGGCATTTGTCGAGGGTGTAAAAATTATGTGCTTACTCTCCACAATCCATTGCTGCAATTCCCACTGACAGCAGAATTGGCTGCAGAGCCAGAGCAGAGCACTCACTACTACCACTCCCAAATGGACCCCCATTCACAATAGTGCCATAGGTCAAAAGTAGTGCATCATTTGGGGTGCAGATGAGGGGTCCAACTCCTGTGTGAGTGTGTTTCTGGGTTAAGACCAGAGAGCAAGGCCTCATTCAACCCACCAACCACACATTCACTACCTCCGCATTGGAGTGTTCTGAGTGCCCTAACAGAAAAAATGATGAACACTTGACTTTTTGAATGTTGTTGACTTTTACAATACATATTTCAGATTTGAATATGACATCTCTGCCATAAGTGGCTACAGCACTTATGGCAGAGGTTTAATAAAAGCTATTTAGCATTACTCTAATATACACAGAGAACACTCAGATGTAGGATTGCATGGCATATCAGCATTACATCAATGCACAGGCAGCAGATATCATTTCTAATCCTAACCCTAAATTATATATAATTTACACACAGCAATATTTTGAAAAGATCAACATCTTGATCAAGTGACAAACAAACAACCACCTGTCAAGGTCTTGCCTCCTGATATATTATACCATACTGCCTGGCCTGCACAGTGTCCTGTAAGACAATCACACCATCATGCATGGCCCCAGCCAAATCAATAGGAGGAAGAGAGAAAGAAGGAGGGAGGAAGAAAGAGAGGGAGAAAAAAGAGGTGTGGTCCCAGTTACCAGGAGGAGAGAGGAAGAGGGGAGGGAGAGCAGCCTGGTCTCATAGACTAGAGGTAACATAGTAAATGTAAATCCGGGACACTCAAATTAGTATGATATGTTATGTTTGGTATGGTTACATAAAACAGCTGGTTACTTAAGGCAAAAAACAAAAGTAGGGTGATTGGTCGGGGTTGATGGGTGGGCGTATAACGTGAACATTTAGCAACCCAAAGGTTGCGAGCTCGAATCTCATCACGGACAACTTTAGCTAATTAGCAACATTTCAACTACTTACTACTCTTTAGCTACTTTGCATCTACTTAGCTTGTTAGCTAAACCTTCCCCTAACCCTAAATGTAACCCTTTTAACGAACCCTTCCCCTAACCTTAACACTTTAAGCTAACCCTTCCCCTAACCCTAACCTTAACCCTTTAACCTAACTCCTAAACTTAACCCTAACCTTAACCCTAACTCCTAGCCTAGCTAACGTTAGCCACCTAGCTAGAATTCATAACATATAATACGAAATTGGTGATAGAATCCACAAATTAATACATACAGTACCATACGAAACGCTACACATCATACTAAATGGAGTGTCTCAGATTTACCTACAGAATAATATGAAATGCTCTAAGATGAGGTTGGGGAGAGAGGAGGAAAGCATCTGGCTGTGAGTGAAAATCAGGAATTCACAGACACATTTGGCAACACCTAAAAATATCCCACTGCTGACACCACCTGCTGCAAGCAAGGCCTCTCTCAGGGAAATACAGTGAGGAAAAAAAGTATTTGATCCCCTGCTGATTTTGTACGTTTGCCCACTGACAAAGAAATGATCAGTCTATAATTTTAATGGTAGGTTTATTTGAACAGTGAGAGACAGAATAACAACAAAAAAATCCAGAAAAACGCATGTAAAAAATGTTATAAATTGATCTGCATTTTAATGAGGGAAATTTGTATTTGACCCCCTCTCAATCAGAAAGATTTCTGGCTCTCAGGTGTCTTTTATACAAGCAACGAGCTGAGATTAGGAGCACACTCTTAAAGGGAGTGCTCCTCATCTCAGCTTGTTACCTGTATAAAAGACACCTGTCCACAGAAGCAATCAATCAGATTCCAAACTCTCCACCATGGCCAAGACCAAAGAGCTCTCCAAGGATGTTAGGGACAATATTGTAGACCTACACAAGGCTGGAATGGTCTACAAGACCATCGCCAAGCAGCTTGGTGAGAAGGTGACAACAGTTGGTGCAATTATTCGCAAATGGAAGAAACACAAAATAACTGTCAATCACCCTCGGCCTGGGGCTCCATGCAAGATCTCACCTTGTGGAGTTGCAATGATCATGAGAACGGTGAGGAATCAGCCCAGAACTACACGGGAGGATCTTGTCAATGATCTCAAGGCAGCTGGGACCATAGTCACCAAGAAAACAATTGGTAACACACTACGCTGTGAAGGACTGAAGCACATATACAGGGCCGTCTGAAGTTTGCCAATGAACATCTGAATGATTCAGAGGAGAACTGGGTGAAAGTGTTGTGGTCAGATGAGACCAAAATCGAGCTCTTTGGCATCAACTCAACTCGCCGTGTTTGGAGGAGGAGGAATGCTGCCTATGACCCCTAGAACACCACCCCCACCGTCAAACATGGAGGTGGAAACATTATGCTTTTGGGGTGTTTTTCTGCTAAGGGGACAGGACAACTTCACCACATCAAAGGGACGATGGACAGGGCCATGTACCGTCAAATCTTGGGTGAGAACCTCCTTCCCTCAGCCAGGGCATTGAAAATGGGTCGTGGATGGGAATTCCAGCATGACAATGACCAAAAACACACGGCCAAGGCAACTAAGGAGTGGCTCAAGAAGAAGCACATTAAGGTCCTGGAGTGGCCTAGCCAGTCTCCAAACCTTAATCCCATAGAAAATCTGTGGAGGGAGCTGAAGGTCCAAGTTAACAAACGTCAGCCTCGAAACCTTAATGACTTGGAGAAGATCTGCAAAGAGGTACTAAGTCATGTTTTGCAGAGGGGTCAAATACTTATTTCCCTCATTAAAATGCAAATCAATTTATAACATTTTTGACATGCGTTTTTCTGGATTTCTTTGTTGTTATTCTGTTTCTCACTGTTCAAATAAACCTACCATTAAAATTATAGACTGATCATGTCTTTGTCAGTGGGCAAACGTACAAAATCAGTAGAGGATCAAATAGTTTTTTCCCTCACTGTACACAGAGGTGTGTGTGTACAGTTGAAGTCGGAAGTTAAAACTTGTTTTTCAACCACTCCACAAATTTCTTGTTAACAAACTATAGTTTTGGCAAGTCGGTTAGGACATCTACTTTGTGCATGACACAAGTAATTTTTCCAACAATTGTTTACAGACAGATTATTTCACTTATAATTCACTGTATCACAATTCCAGTGGGTCAGAAGTTTACATACACTAAGTTGACTGTGCCTTTAAACAGCTTGGAAAATTCCAGAAAATGATGTCATTGCTTTAGAAGCTTCTGATAGGCTAATTGACATCATTTGAGTCAATTGGAGGTGTACCTGTGGATGCATTTCAAGGCCTACCTTCAAACTCAGTGCCTCTTTGCTTGACATCATGGGAAAATCAAAAGAAATCAGCCAAGAACTCATAAAAAATATTGTAGACCTCCACAAGTCTGGTTCATCCTTGGGAGCAATTTCCAAACGCCTGAAGGTACCACGTTCATCTGTACAAAAAATTGTACGCAAGTATAAACACCATGGGACCATGCAGCTGTCATACCGCTCAGGAAGGAGAAGCGTTGTGTCTCCTAGAGATGAACGTACTTTGGTGCGAAAAGTGCAAATCAATCCCAGAACAACAGCAAAGGACCTTGTGAAGATGCTGGAGGAAACAGGTACAAAAGTATCTATATCCACAGTAAAACGAGTCCTATATCGACATAACCTGAAAGGCTGTTCAGCAAGGAAGAAGCCACTGCTCCAAAACCGCCATAAAAAAGCCAGACTACGGTTTGCAACTGCACATGGGGACAAAGATCGTACTTTTTGGAGAAATGTCCTCTGGTCTGATGAAACAAAAATAGAACTGTTTGGCCATAATGACCATCGTTATGTTTGGAGGAAAAAGGGGGCCGCTTGCAAGCCGAAGAACACCATCCCAACCGTGAAGCACGTGGGTGGCAGCATCATGCTGTGGGGGTGCTTTGCTGCAGGAGGGACTGGTGCACTTCACAAAATAGATGGCATCATGAGGAAGGAAAATGATGTGGATATATTGAAGCAACATCTCAAGACATCAATCAGGAAGTTAAAGCTTGGTCGCAAATGGGTCTTCCAAATGGACAATGACCCCAAGCATACTTCCAAAGTTGTGGCAAAATGGCTTAAGGACAACAAAGTCAAGGTATTGGAGTGGCCATCACAAAGCCCTGACCTCAATCCTATAGAAAATGTGTGGTCAGAACTTAAAAAGAGTGTGCGAGCAAGGAGGCCTACAAACCTGACTCAGTTACACCAGCTCTGTCAGGAGGAATGGGCCAAAATTCACCCAACTTATTGTGGGAAGCTTGTGGAAGGCTACCCGAAACGTTTATTCTGACATTTCACATTCTTAAAATAAAGTGGTGATCCTAATTGACTTAAGACAGGGAATTTTTAGTAAGATTAAATGTCAGGAATAGTGAAAAACTGAGTTTAAATGTATTTGGCTAAGGTGTATGTAAACTTCCGACTTCAACTCTGTGCGTGCGTGTGTGCGTGCGTGTGCATGATTACGTGTGAAAATGTTTGTTTTTGCGTGTGTGTGTGCATGCATGCGTTTTCTGTGTGTGTGTGTGTGTGTGTGCATGTGTGTAATTGTGTGTGTTATTGCATGTGTGTGTTATTACCTATTGCCTGCCCTGCAGCCAGTGCAGAAGAAGGGAAGTCAAATGGCCCAGCCACTGAGAGAGTAGATGGTTGTGGGGGACACAGGAGAAATAAGGAAGAGCGATTGCACTCAGAGGACTTGGCCCTATTAGCGGGCTAGCTTGAGCTCTGGGTGAATTATGGCCGAGCAGCAAATAACCCCCAGGTCAGTCCAGTGTGTGTGTGTGTGTGTGTGTGTGGGTGTGCTTCAGCCATATTGGCTTAGCTAGTGGGCTCAGTGTGGCCATGCTTAGAGGGGGAATCAGGAATCAATACATCACTATTATCCCCCCAATTCACTACGGATGGGGTTCATTTTTCTTGGATTCGCTAGTTATCTAAATGGTGGTGAGAGTGGTTGTAGTTTATTGTGCATTGTCTGGCAGTGGCAGCCATGCTTGGGTTGTGATTCCGAGTAAGGAGTATCTGGTGTAGTGTGTGTGTGTGAGTGATGTGATACAAGTGTTGTAGGTATGTATGAGGACAACGGTTGTAATTTGAGACGCCACAGAGTAGGGCTAGGATTATTTATTTATTTTACAAATCGATACTTGCGGATTCAAATATCAATAGAATATTATCCAAAAATGTAACTGAATCGATTTTTCCCCCATCACTACCACAGAGTAGGAACTGGTCTCATCTGCTGAGACATCAATTATGTCTGATCTGTTTCATCTCTCCAGATTTCTCTTCTGTCTGGCAAACATGCAAAACATGATCAAGCAGATTAATTATATTCTATCATTAAAATGATCAACTTCAGATCATTCTCCATTCATTGCTGTCCACCCATAGTACATACATATTCAGAAAAACTGTCTGATACATAGATATATTGTCTATGGTCTAATATCTGCCATCCAGATCAGCTCTGCAAGCCACATGTCTGTTTCCCACATCAGTGATGTTGTGTGTGGATGGCCAGTACAGTCAGTGGACCAGAGTTCAGTCTACAAACAGGGCTTCATCCCTCCTTAGATGTGAGGTGTGTGTGTATGAGATTGAGTTTCTCTGTACAGTCAGTGGACCAGAGTTCAGTCTACACACAGGGTGCTGATCCCTCCTCAGCCTGGATGTGGATGTGGTGAGGGGTGGCTAAGGGTCAGGTCTGCTCTACATCTGTATCCTGTCTCAGTAGGAGGATGGCTGGCCGGATGAGACAGCTGTAGGTCTGAATGGGAATCCCCGTATTCCATCCTTTATCTGAGTGACAGGCTGAAGACTATGCACTACGCACTAGGCCCTTATTTAGTAACTCACTATCTGCATTAATTGACCATGAAAGTACCCAATAAATACACAGTTGGTGTTAATGTAATCTGGCTCAATACTTTACTCGTAGGCAGAGAGTTAAGCTCAGCTCTGGGGTTGAAGATTAGGGAGGACAGCAACTCATTCATTACTGTGCTTCAATATTTACTTTTTCTTTCTTGCTACCTATCAACACCAAGAGGGAGATACTATTTTAGTCCCTCATGGGCCCTCCTCCATTCCTCCTTTCCTCCTCTCTTCTCCTCCTATCCTCTCCCGTCATATGTCTTTCCTTGTCTCCTTCCTGCACATTGCCACCAGGCTTCTGTCTGCTCTCCCCTCCTCCTCCTCCTCCTCTTCCTCTCCTCTCTTGTCTTTGTCCCCTGGCTGCTGCACACCAGACCAGACCATGTGCACACGCGCACCCGCGCACACACCACCAGGCTAGCTCCTCTGGGAGCGGGGAGGAAACAGACGGACAACAGCTCACACAGCGACGAGGAAAACAGTGTCACCATGGCAGCATGTTGGTTAAAGCCATTCACATTTTTAAGAGAAACAAGAGACAACGTCTTGACTTTGTGTCGGTGTGAATGTGGGTGTTCTATCAGCCTTTGTTTTAGAGGAAACTGAGGGGATGCGTTGATATCCAAAATGGCTGCAGGGTAAAGTGAAACAGTTGTGGGTGTGGAAAGGGTTGACATAGGGGTGAATGAGAAAATGGTACATTATCCTTGTTGTACAATACTTCAAATATTAGAATAACCAGGTGTAAAAGGCTACTTTTTTCGTTCTTTTAACACACTGAGTTGTTAGAAGTGGTGGTGGGATCCAGTGTTAGTGAGGGTGGTGGTGAAGTTAGTTGTGGCTGAGCTGATGTCTTGTGACACCTCTTGGCAGGACATAAGGGTTGCAGCGTTCAGGTTCATGAACTAAACCAGACAGGTTTATTATGACATCAGCACTTACGAAGCCAAGGGGGAGAGCAGGACTGAAACACACACCTCAACCTAAATGTTAATGACACAGCACAGGACACACACACACACGCACGCACGCACACACGCATGCACACACACAGACAAACATTAATAGAGATAGCGCTGCCATAAAAGTAATTCCTAGATATTAAATCCTCCTTTATAACCCCACAGTCAAACCTATTCTATTTCCATATTAATTATTACAAGACACCATCTGTAGTCTATAATAATTCTACCCCATGGAGGAAAAGGATAATAAGGATTATTATTTTCAATATTGTGCTTCTATAAACGTCCTTCCCTCCCAGGGCAGAGGAACAGAACCAGGCTGATTCTATTCTGTCTGACATAACCATAACCCCAGCCGTGAAAATCGTATTTTCTAACTTCCCACAGGAACACGCCAAACTCAATAAAAAGCCTCATGTATCCCTGTTCCACTCCTGAATGAGGCCTAATGATAACCCTCTGCTCTGGCCTCTGATGGGGAGCTGAAGGAGAACATTTATGTACAGTCAATAATGAGGTGTGTGTGTGTGTGTGTGTGTGTGTGTGTGAAGCAGTGCATTATGTAGTTAATAGTGAGATATGAGGCAGCATTGCTGCTAGGGGCCAGCTAGTCTCTCAGATCTCTGAGGCAGATCCAGCCAAGAGAGGCCAGGCCAGGGCTACAGCTCCATCAGAATGGAGGTGGTGCTGGGGACACAACAGCCTGCTCTGCAGTCTGTAATGTGACTGGACTGAAGGCTCTTTGATCAGTGGGACAACAACTTGTGTTGTCATACAAAGGGATTCTATTATAAAACAACTTTAACTGTATATCTAAGACATTGTTATCAACAGCCTTGTTGAGCTTCCTGATTTTAGACAGAGGAAGCATAATTTTAATAATGTACCTCAGTCACTACACAACATACACCCCCCCTTCCCCACACACACATATTTATTGGCGATAATAGAGTGTGTCTGAGAGAGAGAGAGGGTTTCCAATGCTGAGGTAAAATAGGCCAGAGGCGACAGCCTGCCAGCCACACTGTTCTCTGATCCTGATCCATAGCCTCTTCTCTTCTACCGGTCTCAGCCGGTCTGTCCAGCCAAGGGTCAGGGGTCAGCCTGCTACCACCCAATTAAGCCCAGCAGGACAGGGAAGAGCCGCTCTGGACCATGAAGTGGGGTGTGCCCTCCTCGCCCCTCGCCTCCAGGGCCCAAGTGACCACAGGGTCACCCAGAGTCCACCAACCGGTGGGGGAGCTCCTCGCTCAACGCTCGCTGCCTGACGCATCGTTAATGAACTGCCCGGAGGTGTGTGTGACACTGTGTCATCGGAAGGTGGGCCAGCACAGCACAGCGGAACACTTCAAAGAACTGAACTGTGAGTCTGAGTATTGTGCTGGACGACAATGTCTGAGTCCAGACAGGATTAGCTTTCCTTTCCAAGTTGACTCGACTGAGTAAAGGAAAGTAGATTAGTGGGTCATGGAGGGTGGGTTTTTAAATGAGTATGTGTGTATGAGGGGAGGGGGGGTGTGTGTGTGTGTGTGAGATGTGTGGGTGTTTGAATGGTAACACTGAAGGACAGTGTGTGTGACCCTTCCATCTGCGGCCCTAAGACACACACACAGTGAGTGACTTCTAAGCCCTGACAGCGTGCAGCTGCAACTAATGAATACATTCAGTTAATGGAAGGGGGGCTGTGACTGTGTGTTTCAATCAACCTTTGCCTATGTTTGTGTGGGCTAGCCGACAGAGAGCTATTTCTGTGTGTGTACACACAAAACACACAAACACCCACTCAGTTGTGCTGGGGTCACCAGATCCATGGTTGGCGGTCAGAGCAGGGACAAAGCAGGGGAGAGTTAAGCCCACTCAGACGCTTTATCAGCAAACACGTGTCAATCCAACAATGACCTCTTGATCCTGGCTGCCCCCCACCCACACAGCCAGCCATCACAGCCATCATCCCCCCTCCTCCCCCCGTCAATACAGCAGTCACTCACAAACACACTCATAAAACTATACACACACACAAACGCAGGCACGCACACACACACTTGACAGGGGGCTGAGACTACAGACGACCTCACTATATAGAGAGAGAAAGAGACAGAGAGAAAGATACAGAGAGAAAGAGACAGAGAGTAGTAAATGGCCCATTGACAGCGGCAAAGCCTTTGTGCCATGTCATATTTTGCACCAAACAAGCGATGGATTGAGCCTGTCAAAACAGCATTCACTGCTCAACATAAACGAGAATTTGAATCACTCTTTTCTCTGAGACTGTTTACAGCCGCCTCCACAGTATATCCTCTTTTCTTTGTCGTAATGTTTGGGTAAATGCTTTCGTTCTGCTGGCAGGTAAGGGCACAACAGAGGTCCCTCGACATAATGGGAGTAGTGGATAAAAAAGTAAGCAACCTTTCATTGACGGAACAGTAAGCAAGCACACTCACAACAACCCAGTATTACTGTATTGTGTTGGGACATCTTGTAAGGTTCTCCTTACACAGGCTGAATTAATGGCTTTGTGATAACTACTCTCGCTGTGCGTCCACATAGAACTCCACTGACTCACTGAGCTGACTGATCCATCCACAGGACTGAAGAGTCAGGGTGGTGGTGTTGTAGTGGAACTAAAGACAGGGGATTGTATGGGGTGGGGGGGAAGCATTACTGGAGAGCACCTCAAACATAGGGTAATCCACGCTGGTAGTGATCTGAGCCCAGTCAGTCAGCTGGGACTCTGAGAGGGGGAGAGAGAGAAGGAGAGAGAGAGATTGAGCGATTGAGAGAAAGAGAGAGAAAGACCAAGAACGAGAGAGAGAGTGAAAGTCGGATCCCTGAGAGTCAGATCCCTGTCTTCCTTTAAAGGGATTTAGTGGGGGTGCGGGGAGCTTCAGCCTCTGTTTATCTTTTTATGGTAGCAGCTAATGTTCTAATGTGGGCCAGCCTGGCAGCTCTGGGGTAATCTAATCAGGATACAGCCATTTTCATTAAACCGCCCAGCCGGGATTACTCCCCCTCACAAGCCGATTGAAAGGGGACCCAGGGTTAACAGCTTGTTATAAGATTGGGGTGTGGGGGGGACACTGAGCTGAGTGAGGGATGCTAAGTTAGCTAATAGTGTGGCTGTTGTGATGGTGTGTGTGAGTGTGTGGTGGTGTTGGTGTGTGTGTGTGTGTGGTAGTGGTGTGGTGTGGGGGGTCCACAATTCCTATTGTGCCACGTGCCAGGCTAATCTTCATTAGTCACTGCTATGAGAGGAGCAGAGAAAGGGGCCAGGCAGGGGATACAACACTCCGACAAAGACAAACAAGAGGGGGGAGTGGCTTAAACAAACAAAGAGCAGGGAGGACTGAGGTAGAGACAAAGGGTGAGAGAGGGAGAGGAGGAAAGGGAGAGCAGGGGAGAGGATAGGAGGGGGAGAGAGGGAGAGGAGAGGGGAGGAAGATAGATAGGGAGAGGAGAGAAGTGAAGAGAGGGAAGCGTTTTGTTTCACGGGACAAGAGGTGGGTCGGTCGGTGTCGTTTTGTCCTCTGGGCTCTGGTTTTATTGAGATCTCAGGTTACAACACTGTTCTGTTCCAGTCAGTGGGCGTGTGACTGATAGGCCCTGTTCAGCCTTGTTCAACCAATCACCGAGTCCATTTCCCTGACAGCAGTATTATCAGCCTGCTGGCACTGGGCCACAGCCCGGGCCTTGGATGAATTACTCTGGGTAAAACCTCAGCTATACATACAGGACAGACAGCATGGTTAGTTACCTCCCATTACCTCTATAGGAGTTGACAGCTTAACATACTGTAGTCCCAGTAACCTGAGTAACCGTAATAAGAACAAATCTAAATTCAATGGTCTTTATTTAGATCTAAATGCTGAGTAATAATGATGGCGGTAAAACATGATTCACAGCATTACTGCAGTACAGCCCCTGTCAGTTCTAAAATATCACTGACTCACTGAGTTCATTGGAGGACCAGGTCCAGGAACCATGAGTGTCCTTTCTTTAGGTTCAGGGCCCAGGACCAATGAATGAGAGTCCAGCCTGTTACAGTGTGTCTCTGAGTAATGCTGTGAGGCTGTGAGCAGGAAGTTACATGAGAGCTAGCTACTATCATTACACCGCTCTCTTTCTTTACTGTGTCACTGACTGCCTGACTGCAGTACTGGATAGCCAGAGGTTGACGAGGGAGTCAGCTTTCCCCTGTGCTCTGTCTGTTATGTCGCAGTCCTATGTGTGTGTGTGTGTGTTCGGAGAGGTTTAGATTACACATTTCTGAACACATCCATGTGGGCCTGCCAAAAAGCTCAGCAGTCAGTGACAGTGAGAGGAACAAAGTCATTTTCCACTGAATATTGCTGATCTGTATCAGGCCAGATCCTATTTGTTCACAGCAAAGCATGGATGTTGAGTGATTTGTTTGGAGATCGTTTTAGAACAAAACACATTTTCCTGTAAATGGAGTACTAAAATGGATTCAGTTGTAATAACCTCAGCGATGACATAGAATACAAAAGTACTGGGGCCCTGACGTGATGCAATGACGCAGCTCCTTATTTCGTGGGGCCCAGCTCAGTGACACAGGTCCATCGTGGGGCCCAGCTCAGTGACACAGGTCCATCGTGAGGCCCACTCACTCAGTGCTGCTTAGCTCATCTATAAATACAATCTGGCGTTCCTTTGTCCCCCTGACGCAGGATGCACCAGGCTGGGAGAGTGTGACAGGCGCGACAACGACCAGGCCAAGGAGTAGAAATGGGAAATGCATTGCTCTCCTCTGAGTTGTTTTCCTGTCTCTGGGATGCATGCGTGTTGTGGCGGACGTAGCTATTCGCTAGGCGGACTGACAGGAAATGGGACAGGAAATTATCCAGGTATGATGGTCAAGCTTGGACGGGACAGGACAGGATGCGTAGGCCCCTGTGTGTGGGTGTCTGTGTGTGTGTGTGTGTGTGTATGTGTGTGTGTGTGTGTGTGTGTGTGTGTGTGTGTGTTAGGTGGTGGATGCCATGCCTGGGCCCTGATTCAGACCAACATACACCACCCCCTGGTCTGTCCTGGCCTCCACGCTCTGGCTAGCAGCCTGCAGAAAAGGGAAAACACACACATACAGGTGCACACACACACACACACACCAAAACATTCACGTAGACCTGCCTCTGTAGATTCCAGACTGGGGTCACCATGGGCGAGTGTGGGCATGCCAGCCAGCCTGAGGGGGGAGTCAGGAGGAGTGAGAAGGCGGGGGAGGTTGGATCAACCTGACTCTATACAATCTCCATCTTGCATGTCCAGATACGGCTATTCTGACGAACAAAAGGTACCAGGGATAACAAAAATTCCTCCCATCTCAACCCTTCAATGCTCCCCCCTCAATCCCTCCATACCCCTATCCTATTTTCTCCAGACCCTCACTATCAAAAGTATTTGTGCAGCAGGGATTTTTAATGCCGAAAGCCCTCCAAAACAAAATGAAGAACGCAGATTAGCAAAGCAGCTTAAAATATTGAACAACTTGTGTTTGGCGTTCCGAGGGCTCACCGCCAAAGAGAAAGATAACGAGGGCCCCTGCCATCTCTGTTTGGTGTGATAACTGCACGGCACGCACACCGAGGCTGATCCGACCCAATTTCACAGCACCAGGTTAGCTGTCCCAGTTAATTGCGGCGGCTAACTTAAGTGAAATTGTTTTTTGGGGGCCGGCTGACTGTTATAATTGTCTTCCAGCGAGGTGCAGGGTGATTACACATGCAGAGCACAGCTGCACTTTAACAGGCTGATGACAACAGAACACTCCTTTTTCGCACACTGTTGGAGAGAGAGAGAGAGAGAGAGAGAGAGAGAGAGAGAGAGAGAGAGAGAGAGAGAGAGAGAGAGAGAGAGAGAGAGAGAGAGAGAGAGAGAGAGAGAGAGAGAGAGAGAGAGAGAGAGAGAGAGAGAGAGAGAGAGAGAGAGAGAGAGAGAGAGAGAGAGAGAGAGAGAGAGAGAGAGAGAGAGAGAGAGAGAGAGAGAGAGAGAGAGAGAGAGAGAGAGAGAGAGAGAGAGAGAGGCATTCACAATCCGCCACCTGAGGCAATTTTCTACCTGGCATTCACTAAGAAATATCTCAGTATTTTCCCACATATTTCTCTACCCTGGTATGTGTTGTAAATGTTCTGCTCTGATAGGGAATCACTTAACCGTACATTTCTTCTACCTCTGACAGTGATCTAGTCTCCTAGTGTTGCACTACTAGGGTATGAAGCGTAGGTCTGATTCAACCAAAGAGAAACATGCAGATGTTTTCAAGACAGAGAGTGCTCATGTGCGAAGAGCTTGGTTCATTCTCAGCTATAAGACATGTCAGTTCACTGGCCTCTACTTTCTAAATAACAGGATTGCTACAGTAATCAAAGCAGCCGAACATACACAGGGGAAAAATAGATCACATAGTAGTGAAGTTAGGGACATTGGACAGAAAACAGACTCCACTATAACGAAGGCTTATTGGCCCAAACGCACCATTGTGACTTCTACTGTATAATGATCTACGTAATACTTTATTTGTGAGCTCTGGCTGTCATTTCCACCCACACTCACACACCCACACACAAAGACACATCCATGTGCTCCACCTCACATCATAACAATGATCTCATCCATCCCGCTCTCCCCCTCCTCTCCCCATTTCCCCCTCCTCTACCCCTCTCCTCCCTGTCCTTCCCCTCAACAGCTTGCCCAGAGAGAGTGAGGCCACCTGAGAAAGAAGTGGAGCGGGGCGGGGGTCCCCCTTACAACCCCCTCCCCCTAACTCCCTCAATACCCCTTCCTACCCCACACCCTTTCCCTCCGCCCTCCTACCTCCCTCCCACACAGGCTTTTC
The DNA here is from genome assembly GCF_020615455.1 of Coregonus clupeaformis. Lineage (NCBI taxonomy): Eukaryota > Metazoa > Chordata > Actinopteri > Salmoniformes > Salmonidae > Coregonus > Coregonus clupeaformis. Next base: position 29,790,410 of record NC_059214.1, read on the forward strand.
CAGCTCTTCCAGTGAAGGCACTTTGAACCCAATTACCATCTCCAGCCAGGCAGGCCTTAAACAGACAACGGCACACTCGCCAAGCCTCTAACAGCCTAACAGGGATCTGATGAATGCCGCTGCACTCCATTAATTCCTGACTACAGTGGAGGTTGCCGACGGGGCTGAGGGGGTAATACTGTACCTCTGCCGGTGGCGTGATGGTTCTGTAGTGCACCATGTGACACAGGTGTTAAAAATGGGCTGGTGTGTTCACCCAAGGCGGCCCAACCTTTTAGACAGGTACCAGCATGAGATGGAAAGGACAGACAGTACTTCTCTCTGCCTCTGTGGAGAGCCAGCCCGGCAAGTTGTGATAGTTCCTGATAGTTTTGTGGCGCACCAGGTGACGCAGGTGTTAATATCACCTCTTCTGTGGGCTGGTGTGTGGAGCTGGTCACCCGAGTTAGACCAGCCTGTTAGTACAGAGGTACCAGCTACAGTACAGTAGCTCTCAAATAGGGAGTTTTCTGAATCCATCTCAACTTCCCCACCGTCTGTTGGCATGAGACGACAGGAACCCCTGCTGGCACCACACCTGTCTGCATCACGGGTGGCCCAGACGGTCATACCTTTCCACCTCAAACCCCATTCCCTCTCTCCTCTACCCATCCTGCCCCTCTTCTCTCGCTCTCCCTTCTCCTACCCTCTACCTCCAGACTCCTGTCTATCTGACAAGGTCACAGAACGTGGCTCTGGCCTCGTTGCCAGGAACTCTGCCTGGTAGGGAAATATCTACCTGACCTCATCTGTGGGTTAGCACACACACACACACACACAGTGCTCCTCTTCACACTCTGTGCTCAGCACCTGTGACTCATCAGTCCATTCCCCTCTACTTTCCAGCAGCATCACCAGACCAGTGAGATCACTGACAGCTTCTTGAAAATGTAAAGTGCTCTGGGTGAGCAGAGCAGTCAGTCACCTCTACGGGAGATACACTGATACACCCTGCCTTGTGTGTGTGTGTGTGTGTGTGGGATGGACAGTCAGGCAAGTGGCAAGACTGCTCTGTGCCGGGAAGTCCCCAGGAGAGAGAAGAGAACACTCTCCCTCCCTCCATCCACCCATTCTGTTAAATCTGTGTGCTGCAGCTCACACTTAAATAATTCAGATGGGTGGAGAGTCAGTGAGTGAGTGCACACGGAGTGCTGTACTAAACCAACACACACACACACACACACACACACACAAACACAAAACACAGGCTGACACATTCTTTAGAACAATACTTTATATAGCTATGGCACACACACACACCGACGACCCCCATTCCTGCAGCACTTGGCTATTCCCCCAGGTATTCCCGGCAACATCAAAGATTAAAATAGCTTCCGACCCACATAGCTCGACAATGGCTCAAGCTCTCCTGTCTGACAACTCCAACTACCCCTCCATTCCACGTCATGACGCTGATGCCACCGTGCCAAAACTACCACAACCTCTGGTCACTTTGGCGCTATTCTAATAGTATAAAAAATTCCCCCTTCCATCCTTCAATCCTTCCTTCAGCGTTACCACTGATTTTACTTGACAGAAATGGGTTGGTGCAGGCTAAGCATTGTAGTGGAATCCTTGGGTTCACCTAAATAACCATGTTAGATCAGTGATTACTTCAAGGGAGAGAGAAGGGAAGGATGACTAGTCAAACAGTATTCCTATATGAAATATTCCAACAAGGCCCTGATTTTCTACTGAAATGGTGCAGGTGTTGAATTCACAAGTACAAAACCAGGAACATCAAGAGAACATCACACTTCTCACAGCATTAGCAGCTTCCCATGATTCCTCATCACTTCTCAAGAGGTGACATGATAGGAAAAAGAGCACAAGATTGAAAACAACTCTCTCTTTCTCTCTCCCACTAGCTGTCTCCCTACAATCTAGTCTCTGACAAAGGAACATTCTCTCTCTGCGTCTCGATGAGTACAGGACACATTTCCAAGGTCGTCCTGCTCTGCATGTGACCCATTTACTGGGCTGGCTGCTCCTCCTCACAGACCGCATGGGATCCACTCACCGTGTCAGGAAGTCTCTGAAGCGTGCACGCACGCACACATAAACACACACTATTTGTCATTAGTCTCAGGTAAAGGTGGATCATGCTTACATCTCATTAGAACAGGAGAGAGAGAGAGAGAGAGAGAGAGAGAGAGAGAGAGAGAGAGAGAGAGAGAGAGAGAGAGAGAGAGAGAGAGAGAGAGAGAGAGAGAGAGAGAGAGAGAGAGAGAGAGAGAGAGAGAGAGAGAGAGAGAGAGAGAGAGAGAGAGAGAGAGAGAGAGAGAGAGAGAGAGAGAGAGAGAGAGAGAGAGAGAGAGAGAGAGAGAGAGAGAGAGAGAGAGAGACAGAGAGAGAGAGAGATCTACAGTGAGGGAAAAAAGTATTTGATCCCCTGCTGATTTTGTAAGTTTGCCCACTGACAAAGAAATGATCAGTCTATGATTTTAATGGTAGGTTTATTTGAACAGTGAGAGACAGAATAACAACAAAAAAATCCAGAATAACGCATGTCAAAAATGTTATAAATTGATTTGCATTTTAATGAGGGAAATAAGTATTTGACCCCCTCTCAATCAGAAAGATTTCTTGCTCCCAGGTGTCTTTTATACAGGTAACGAACTGAGATTAGGAGCAAACTCTTAAAGGGAGTGCTCCTAATCTCAGCTTGTTACCTGTATAAAAGACACCTGTCCACAGAAGCAATCAATCAATCAGATTCCAAACTCTCCACCATGGCCAAGACCAAATAGCTCTCCAAGGATGTCAGGGACCAGATTGTAGACCTACACAAGGCTGGAATGGGCTACAAGACCATCGCCAAGCAGCTTGGTGAGAAGGTGACAACAGTTGGTGCGATTATTCACAAATGGAAGAAACACAAAATAACTGTCAATCTCCCTCGGCCTGGGGCTCCATGCAAGATCTCACCTCGTGGAGTTGCAATGATCATGAGAACGGTGAGGAATCAGCCCAGAGCTACACGCGAGGATCTTGTCAATGGTCCCAAGGCAGCTGGGACCATAGTCACCAAGAAAACAATTGGTAACACACTACGCCGTGAAGGACTGAAATCCTGCAGCGCCCGCAAGGTCCCCCTGCTCAAGAAAGCACATATACAGGGCCGTCTGAAGTTTGCCAATGAACATCTGAATGATTCAGAGGAGAACTGGGCGAAAGTGTTGTGGTCAGACTAGACCAAAATCGAGCTCTTTGGCATCAGCTCAACTCGCCGTGTTTGGAGGAGGAGGAATGCTGCCTATGACCCCAAGAACACCATCCCCACCGTCAAACATGGAGGTGGAAACATTATGCTTTGGGGGTGTTTTTCTGCTAAGGGGACAGGACAACTTCACCGCATCAAAGGGACGATGGACGGGGCCATGTACCGTCAAATCTTGGGTGAGAACCTCCTTCCCTCAGCCAAGGCATTGAAAATGGGTTGTGGATGGGTATTCCAGCATGACAATGACCCAAAACACACAGCCAAGGCAACAAAGGAGTGGCTCAAGAAGAAGCACATTAAGGTCCTGGAGTGGCCTAGCCAGTCTCCAGACCTTAATCCCATAGAAAATCTGTGGAGGGAGCTGAAGGTTCGAGTTGCCAAACGTCAGCCTCGAAACCTTAATGACTTGGAGAAGATCTGCAAAGAGGAGTGGGACAAAATCCCTCCTGAGATGTGTGCAAACCTCGTGGCCAACTACAAGAAACGTCTGACCTCTGTGATTGCCAACAAGGGTTTTGCCACCAAGTACTAAGTCATGTTTTGCAGAGGGGTCAAATACTTTTTTCCCTAATTAAAATGCAAATCAATTTATAACATTTTTGACATGCTTTTTTAAAAAAATTGGATTTGACATGCTTTTTTTGGGGGGGGATTTATTCTGTCTCTCACTGTTCAAATAAACTATATAGACTGATCACGTCTTTGTCAGTGGGCAAACGTACAAAATCAGCAGGGGATCAAATACTTTTTCCCTCACTGTATATATGGAGTACAGTACAGTCTGCCACAACAGCAAACACACAATGCCAGGACGAAGGGCTTAAAATAGTGCCCCAAAAACAATATGGCGCTCCCTGACGACTCGGCAACCGTCGCCATGGCGCCGTAACCACAGCAACTGTAAAAGCAGCAGCGTCCAGGGGGTTGATGAATGAGAGGGGAAGTTGGCGCAATGCCAGATGGTGAGAGAGGAGGGAGGGGGTTGGGAGGAGGGTGAAGGGGGGTCAGTAGGTATCACAGGAAACAATGTGGATACCCTCAATGTCACGCTCATAACCTTGTGAGCCCGCACAGCACACATACTTCCTGTAGCTCAGTCAACATCCTCTACTCTGCAGATGATGTCATACAGACACACCATAACTCATGCACACACACACACTAAAACTCATGCACACACACACACACTAAAACTCATGCATGACTGTGCACGTAGACACTAACATCACTCTGCAGATGATGTCATATGAATCTCGAGTCCATCCTTGAGACTAATTTTTCTAATGTGATTAAAAAAACAGTTTTACCAAAAAAGTTTGGGGGTAGATCAGCTTTAATATTGCAGATAGATTGTAGCTTCCATCAATGTAATTGTCTGCATCATTTCCAATCCCCCATATTTACACTACCAGTCAAAAGTTTGGACACACCTACTCATTCAATGGTTTTTCTATATTTTTACATTGTAGAATAATAGTGAAGACATCAAAACTATGAAATAACGCATATGGAATCATGTAGTAACAAAAAAATAGTTAAACAAATCAAAATATATTTTAGAAGAAAAACCCTTTAATGAATAGGTGTGTACAAACTTTTGACTGGTACTGTATATCTTTTAATAGATATCTGTTAAACATATATTTTCCTTTATTATTTTCCCCTAACCCTACCCCCCCTCCCCTAATTGGAGTAAACTAATGGACAACAACACTTAGGCTTCTACTTCCAGCTTATACATACTATATACATTTTATGGACACAGTGTATTTTACAATAGTTATCTTTTGTTTGTGTTTAGTTCCACCCTTCAGCTCCACTCAACCCCTCCCATCTATCTCTGAACACCATACAGTTTGATTTCTATTTGCCATATATTTTTAACTCTGCTGTTTCCCAAAAGTTCTGAACCTATATAGATTTTACAGACAGTATATTTTAAATGAGTTATCTTGTTGTTTTTAGTCCCACCCTTCTTTCTAATGTGAGTTAGCGGTAGTGGGAAATGGCAGTGGAACAGCTCTGTTTCTCCCCACTACAGTGAGCCGTGCCAAAATGAACAACGACAGGCTCCACGGGTCGGGAGTTTCACAAAAAGCACCAGTCCCTTGACTGCCTGCCAGAGGGGCATCTGCCCTTTTTATTTTCTCGCCATCCATTTGCTGGGTAGAGCAGCTAAACTCGGGCACAGGGCTGTGAGGGCAAACTGTGCCAACCTTTGTGGAGAAGGAGAAAGAGAGGGGGGGTAGATGGAGAGAGAGAAAAAGAAGACGAGAGAGAAAAAAGAGAGAGGAAGCGAGCAGCCAGAAACAAAGCAGGTTCTGACACAATGGGTGTCTGGAGCTCAGCCAGGTGGTCACAAGGCCATCAGAGTCTCTCTCTCTCTCTCTCTCTCTCTCTCTCCTCGCTCTCTCGCTCTCTCGCTCTCTCGCTCTCTCTCTCGAACACATGCACAAGCAATCATTGCACATACACCCATTATGCTTTTAAAGTGACCTATTTTCAAGGCCATTTAAACCTCTTCAAATACTGTTACTAATCAACACCTCCTTACCGCAGAATGTGTCCATTTCAACCAGCTCAAACAACCAGTGTATGTGTTCTTATGTGTTTGTGTGTGTCCAGCGGGCCCTTTTCATCATCCACCTGATATGAAAACAAACAAATGAGCTCAGCCCTGCCCGCCCCGCAGCCTAGCAACAGTCTGTTGTGAATTAGCATAATCAGCTTTAACCCATCTGACTCTGCACTGACTGGAAACACTGTGTGTGTGTGTGTGTGTGTGTGTGTGTGTGTGTGTGTGTGTGTGTGTGTGTGTGTGTGTTTGTCTGTGTACTGTTGCTACAGAGTGAATAGAGAGAAAAAATACATCCTGACCTCTATAGAATCTAAAGAGTACTTCAGGACAGAGCAAGGACAATATCTTTTGGTGAAAATGTCTGCTGTCAACATTGACTATCACAACATAGTCTGAGGAGAGCATTAGTGTGTGTGGAGGCAGATCTACATGGACATTTCTATGTTTATATTTCCATATGGAGGTTGTCAAGAATGGCCTTTATAGAGAGGGAAACTCCAGAAAGTCAAGTTCAGAGTGAATGAAAGGGAAAGGGAGAGAATTATAGAAAAGGAGAGAGAAAGAGAGAGCATGCAAGAGAGAGTGTGAAAATAGAGGGAGACGGAGAGAGTGAGTTAAAGAGCGAGAGAGAGAGAAAGAAAGAGAAAAAGAGAGAGATGCAGATGGCGAAAGACAGAAAGCAGCGTGGGAGTCCAAAGCACCCCTCCCAACCCCATGAGCTGTTGAATAAACATGAGACTTCTCTCTCTCTCTCTATGCAGAAATGCCCTTCAGTTCTTTGTCTCTCCCACTCTCTCAGCTCTCTAAGACACCTCTGAAGCTCAGCTTAGAGCTGTTTAAAAACAACAAGGACACCATTATCTATTATTTATGAGTTGCAACGCTAACGCTCGCCTGCTCTTTATGTACATGGTGCTCAGGTGTGGAATACAGAGTTGTGCATTCTGTTACACTACATAAAGCATACCCGAGGAGAGGGAGGTAGAGTGATTCTGGAAATGACGAAAGGGAGAGTAATGCCGTGACTTTCCTTGGTTTCTCCAAATGGCACTCACTGGGGGTGGATTGTTTTCTATTTATTTCTATGAGTTTGTGGGTTGGGTGTATGTGTGTGTGAGTTTGTGGGTTGGGTGTATGTGTGTGTGAGTTTGTGGGTTGGGTGTCTGAGTGTATGGGTTGGGTGTGTGTGTGAGTTTGTGGGTTGGGTGTATGTGTGAGTTTGTGGGTTGGGTGTGTGTGTGAGTTTGTGGGTTGGGTGTATGTGTGTGTGTGTGAGTTTGTGGGTTGGGTGTATGCGTGTGTGAGTTTGTGGGTTGGGTGTATGTGTGTGTGTGGGTTGGGTGTATGTGTGTGTGTGAGTTTGTGGGTTGGGTGTTGGAGGAAGAGAGCGAAGAAAATATGTGTGTGTGTGTGTGTGTGTGTCTGTCTGCCAGTGTGGAGGAAGGAAAAATGACTGGCTCCTCTGTGGTTGTTAATCAAACCCTTGAGTGGAGCAGCAGAGCTACCTCTCTCTCCATCGACTGAGGAGAGACGCACAGCCTCACAGCCTCATGCATAAAGATGTAGCAGCCGCCATGCTCATCTTTCCCTCTGTCTTTCACCTCCTCTCTCTCTCTCTGCCTTCTTGTCTCTCTCTCACTCTCCACTCCTCACACCCACGCTCCTCTATTCCCCCTCTCCATCTCCACTCCTCCTCTCAATGCGCCCGGAGGGCTGACATTCACTTGAGAAGCTCCCAGACAAATGAAACCCCCTCATCTCCAGCATCACCTCTCCCCTCATTCCTCTCTACTCTCCTCCTCCTCACCCGCTCTCCCACTCTCTCTCCATCTGAGGCTGTGAAAACATCTTGATCTCCCATCAGTGTGCTGACGTCCATATGCAATCATACGTAGAGGGAACAGGGTACCTGCTACTCCCTGAATTATAACAGCTCAGTGTGTGCGTCTGTGTGTGTGCGTGCGTGCGTGTGCCGGTGTATGAGTCAAGTTATGTGCATGTGTGTGGGGGTGTACACTCTAAAAATTAGGGGTTCAACAAGGGTTCTTCTAAGATCCTCAAAGTTCTTTGAAGAACCGTAGGGTTCTTGGCACTGAAAATTGCACCCAAAAGGTTCTTCCAAGAACCCCATTGGAGGTGGGGTTCATTGAGGAACCTCATTAGTTGGTGGGGGTTCTTGCAGGAACCTAACTGCCCAACTGAAACATTTGGATTTGAATTTGAAAGGACAGCAGGTGCAGGCACTTAACTGAAAAATTTAAAGATCTCCTCAATTTAAGGTAAGGTTTGTCCCTTTGATCTAAATTCATATTATTTTATGATGATACCGTCTATGTTTTCATATTTGCGCAAAACAGAAAATGGATACAAGTCAATGGATATCAATCAACAAAGAGGTAAGAATATGTATGCTATAAGAATATGTTGAAGGCTATCTGTATTGGGTGCAGATGACTGAACTGCTCACTTTTGTGTCTGTGTCTGCAGGTTTACAGACGCGGAGGCATACAAAGGTATGTCAATTGGTATTGGTATGTTATGCAGATCACATGTACTATCCTCCTCCCTTGCCTCTTCAATAAAAATCCCATAGGCCTCTTCATTATGGACTTGGTATGTGTATGAAAACCATTATCAAAATAATTATTTTCATTCACATTTACCACAAAAATTAAGGTATGAATACTGTCGTGTGCATGTTTTGTTAATCATCTGTATAATTACTATTTTTTGGATTCACAGACTTCACCCTCCCTACACCTCTGATGAATATAACAGGAAACCTGTTCGATCACCATATACTGCAAAATCATTATGACTATGGATACGAAGAACATCAGCACATTAACATCAACATGCCAACATCAACATGCCAGAGGATATTACCATTGGACTTGGGGCTCTGCTGGGAGTTTACCTTATATTTTAGATTTTTTAATTCTGCTTTGCCACTAAAATCATAATAAACACTGACAACTAAAATATTGTGTTATTGTTAGGCGTATTACTACTACTACTAATAATAGGGGGGGGGGGGGTTCAAAATTAACCCCAAAGGGTTATTCAAAAGGTTCTTTGAGGATCCATTAAAAGGGGTTAGTTGAAGAACCCTTTTAAATAGTTATTTGAAGAACTTATAGGGGTTCCCCCACAGTTTCAATTTGAAGAACACCTAAAGGATCCTCCAGGAACCTTTACTTTTTAGAGTGTAGGTGTGTGTGTCAAGTGTGCATGAGAATTTGTGTGTCTGTAGTGTGTGTGGGAGTCTGTGTTCCTAGCTCTGTGACCAGTTCTCTCCCAGTGAGCAGCAGGCTGTAGCCCTGGACTGTCCTTGGTCCTGTACAGTGGCTTGCGAAAGTATTCACCCCCCTTGGCATTTTTCCTATTTTGTTGCCTTACAACCTGGAATTAAAATGGATTTTTTGGGGGTTTGTATCATTTGATTTACACAACATACCTACCACTTTGAAGATAAAAAATATTTATTATTGTGAAACAAAATAGAAATAAGACAAAAAAACGGAAAACTTACATAGCGTACATAACTATTCACCACACCCAAAGTCAATACTTTGTAGAGCCACCTTTTGCAGCAATTACAGCTGCAAGTCTCTTGGGGTATGTCTCTATAAGCTTGGCACATCTAGCCACTGGGATTTTTGCCCATTCTTCCAAGGCAAAACTGCTCCAGCTCCTTCAAGTTGGATGGGTTTCGGTGGTGTACAGCAATCTTTAAGTCATACCCCAGATTCTCAATTGGATTGAGGTCTGGGCTTTGACTAGGCCATTCCAAGACATTTAAATGTTTCCCCTTAAACCACTCGAGCGTTGCTTTAGCAGTATGCTTAGGGTCATTGTCCTGCTGGAAGGTGAACCTCCATTCCAGTCTCAAATCTCTGGAAGACTGAAACAGGTTTCCCTCAAGAATTTCCCTGTATTTAGTGCCATCCATCATTCCTTCAATTCTGACCAGTTTCCCAGTCCCTGCCAATGAAAAACATCCCCACAGCATGTTGCTGCCACCACCATGCTTTACTGTGGGGGTGGTGTTCTCGGGGTAATGAGAGGTGTTGGGTTTACTCCAGACATAGCGTTTTCCTTGATGGCCAAAAAGCTCAATTTTAGTCTCATCTGACCAGAGTACCTTCTTCCATATGTTTGGGGAGTCTCCCACATGTCTTTTGGCGAACGCCAAACGTGTTTGCTTATTTTTTTCTTTAAGCAATGGCTTTTTTCTGGCCACTCTTCCGTAAAGCCCGGCTCTGTGGAGTATACGGCTTAAAGTGGTCCTATGGACAGATACTCCAATCTCCGCTGTGGAGCTTTGCAGCTCCTTCAGGGTTATCTTTGGTCTCTTTGTTGCCTCTGATTAATGCCCTCCTTGCCTGGTCCGTGAGTTTTGGTGGGCGGCCCTCTCTTGGCAGGTTTGTTGTGGTGCCATATTCTTTCCATTTTTAATAATGGATTTAATGGTGCTCCATGGGATGTTCAAAGTTCCGGATATTTTTAACCCAACCCTGATCTGTACTTTTACATTTTAGAATTTAAGCATTTAGCAGACGCTCTTATCCAGAGCGACTTACAGTTAGTAATTGCATACATTTTTTCACAGCTACACGGGACTAATCTCCTACTTCTCCACAACTTTGTCCCTGACCTGTTTGGAGAGCTCCTTGGTCTTCATGGTGCCGCTTGCTTGGTGGTGCCCCTTGCTTAGTAGTGTTGCAGACTCTGGGGCCTTTCAGAACAGGTGTATATATACTGAGATCATGTGACTTCTGAAGGTAATTGGTTGCACCAGATCTTATTTAGGGGCTTCATAGCAAAGGGGGTGAATACATATGCACGCACCACTTTTCGTTATTTTTATTTTTATTTTTTTGAAACAAGTCATTTTTTTCATTTCACTTCACCAATTTTGAATATTTTGTGTATGTCCATTACATGAAATCCAAATAAAAATCCATTTAAATTACAGGTTGTAATGCAACAAAATAGGAAAAACGCCAAGGGGGATGAATACTTTTGCAAGGCACTGTATGTGTGATGTTGTCATGTCAGGGGTAGATACTGTGTAGCTTCACTCCCCCTTCACATACTACTTACATAAGACCATCTATTACAGTTACACTGAACACCTTTAGCTCCATCTTGCTGCTCCAAGTAGGGCTAGGGTCCATTCTATTTCAATTCAGTCGATCGCAGGATTAGGGTCGATTCCACTTCCATTCAGGATTTGAGATTCCAACTCATTACATAAATGGCACTTTCAATTCAAGAATTGCCGTTGACTGAATTGAAAAATGAATTGACCTCAACCCTGGCTAAACCCTGTTTTTTAAAGTGACTTTGCACTTACTGAGTGAAGTAGTTTCAACACCACAACATTGTATTGTTTGCCCTAAAACAAAACCTCAGCAGTCAGCCAGCCATTACCGTAGCTTCCTGGCAGTGATGCTGGCTGCGTCCCCAAATGGCACCCTATCCCCTAAATGGTGCACTACTTTGACCAGAGCTTCATGGGCCCTGGTCAAAAGGGAATAGCGACCATTTGGGACGCTGACGCTGTCCTCTCAGTCCTTACAGAGGATCCAGCCAGGCTCACATGGCTTGTTTGGATTGCAAATTGATCTGTGTGCTCTCTCTCCCTCTCCAATGTGCTACTGATTCAATATGGCCCCTGTATAGCCCCTGAGCCTGACACATACAGGCCAGGCCAGGGCTAGCCTCCCTCTCACCCCTGCACTGTTTGGGAAGTTCAATGACCTTCCCTGTCCTGTCTGTCAGCGAACAAAATGGATTTCAGACACAAAAGTACTGTTTGGGGTCATCAGATCCATATACAGTACATCAGCAGTTTGAGGGCTTCTTCAGACAGATACTATATCTTGAAAGACAATCCTATATGCAGAGCTAGCAGAGTGAACCAACCATCCAAACATCCATTTGATATAAAGAAACGTAAAGATGAAATGAAAATTCCCTCTAAAGTGTGTAATCTAATCCTGCAGAGCGAGCAGCGAGCTCTCCAGTCCTTCACCTCTATACGGCACACCATTCATCCTTGAAGATCAAGCCTATAGCTTTATATACTAAGCTGTGGCTCTGGGAGACCAGAGTCAGACTACCCATTTATATCAAGTTCATTTGTTTCATTTTCCGAGAGCCAGTGTACTTATTGTGCTGTTTCATATCTAATATATGCTCCATTTCAGTAAATGGCTTATTCAGTATGTGTGCGTCCCAAATGGCTGTCCCAAATGGCAGGCCCTGGTCAAAAGTAGTGCACTATGTAGGGAATAGTGTGCCATTTGGGACATAACCTCTGTCTGTGGGCTGGGCTAACCTGCCTGCTGAATTACGTGCTCCCATGAGCTTGTGTCTGATTTGAATGGTTTCTAATTAAGAAGCTAATATGAATGAATTCAAAGGAAAAAGGAAATAAGAAAAACATGAATACATTGATTAAAATAACTAACAGTATTACAACATCAGCTATTGGAGGAGGATATATCTCCACTGTATGAGAATTGATTTTAATCGATCTTACTGAGTAATTATCATTTTAATGCAGAGTATTGTTTGTTTTACAATTCTCTCTCTCTCTCTCTCTCTCAAAAATCTTCAAACAGATGTTATGGCGTGAGTGTCACATTTCATCGCACCGGTGGAGTGGTGGAGTCAGGTGAGATATGCAATCTAACCAGCGCAACATGAACTTAACCACACACACACACAGCGGTGCTTCAGTAAAAAGGGTCCCCACTTCAAAGGGAAACCTACCTCTCTCCCCCAGACTAGAGCCTAATTGCAGTCAGCTGCTGATGGTGTGTTGGCTGTGTTCTGCTGAGAGAGACGGGTGTGTGTTTGTGGATGATGGGTGGATACATCCAGGCTTAGGATGAGTCCCAAATGGCACCCTATTCCCTATATACAGTAGTGCACTGCTTTTGGGCTTTGGTCATAGGGCCCTGATCAAATGTAGTGCACTATAAAGGGAATAGGGTGCCATTACGGATGCACACCTAGTATGCACACCCAATACAGAAACGCCCAGCCAGCACAAAAAGCCATTACACCACAGAAGGATAACACAGGGCCAAAGTGTACTGTGCGAAAGCGTACCACACACCCACATGTACCCAGTTCATTGTATGTATCCCAAATGGCACCCTTTTAGGACGCTGCCATTGATTCATCCCTAGTCACAGGAAGTGAGGAGATCCCCTATGGCGTGTGTGTGTCTGTAATAGTGCTGATCTTTTATAGGGAAGCAGCAGGGGAGAGGAGCTTGCTCACACAGGAAATACCCAGTACAATAGGCCTGGCTTTATGGCATTATTATGGCATTACACAGCTCCCTCCCAGCCCCAGCTGATAACAACAAGAAGCTAGTGGGATGGATAGAAGGATGACTCAATACTGTCTGCCCTACCCTGCCCTGTCCAGGCCTGGCTGGGCCCATGTCCCTTGTAAAGCCTGGCATTGCTCAACAACTCCATATAAATGAGACAGCCCAAAGAAAACCAACTAGCTGAGGAGGAATCAATTGTAAGGTTCTTTAATCAGATCAGAAGTGGCCCATATAACTCCTGTCTGTTTGGGGCTGGGCCATAAAGTGCATCAGTGATAGATAATAATAATGCATAGCATGTTTATAGCCATTTATTCAAACCCAAAGATGCTTACCAGACAGTAATTTGACTGGAATCAGTCTGTGGGAAAAGAGGTGGTGGTATTACTGTAGTTCTGACTGTGTAGGTTAAGTTGAGTAATGCAGACCTTAATCCACTCCCACAGACACTGTGACATGTGAATTACAGGGCACTGATGATGACTCAATGACAGCTGGGTTGTTGCGGTAACATTCCACAGAGGAGCGCTGAGCTTGGCCCTCACTTTCTGACCACTTATCAGCAGTGCAGTAATGAGAGGGCTCTTTTTCAAAGAGGCGTTATCATGTTTTAGAAAGAGATAGAACTTGTCTGACTGGTTTTGTGGTAAACTAGCCTCCTGCATGGTCCTCAGAGAGCTACTCAGTGGAGAGCTGGAGTGGAGTGTGGAGTTTGCGTGTGGAAGTGTTGATTGAGCCATAAGAGTGCAGTTTCACAGGGAAGAGAAGAGTAGTAGAGGAAGTACGCTAAGTGGTTACAACAGGGTAAAAAAGCAGTGTGTATGCGTGTGTGTGTGCGTGCATGCATCCGAGCACACATGCATGTCTAGCCCCTTCACACACAGCTGTGGAAATATAAAAACAGTATAAAAACAGAACCACAGCACAATATGGCTCCAGCACTTAAGCCATCCAGGTGTTTCCACTCTCTCCCCGCCTCCGTCCCTTACGCTGGGGGATTCCCACCCCACCGCCCCACCTCCCCCTGCCTCTCCCTGGGCTCCTGAGGGCTCCTTCCCTCCCCAGTGCTTGGCCTCTCTGCTGTTAGAAACCAGCTGCACTCCACTGTGGATTACATAACTGTAACTGTAGTTCTGGCAGACCAAGCCCAGAGGAGAGGAGAGAAGGGGAGAGGAGGGAAGATGAGGGGAGGGGAGGAGGGCTCAACACACCACAGACTGGACCGGACAGGCAGGCAGGGCCGGCAATAAAAGCTGAAATTTAAAGCAGGCTGCTCGCATAGTTCACTGTTCACAGGGTCACTGGGAGGTAGTAGTGGGGGGAAGGATTCTCTAAGTCTGGGGGAGAGGGGGGGGGGCTCTGATACACTTCCAAATAGGCCTCTGATACACTTACGTAGCCCAAATCCAACTGAATCTATTTTGAATGGTATTGTGCTTTCTCTACTCCATTACCCTAACCCTCCCTTTCTCTCTCTACACTCCACCACTGCCACTGTTCTGAGAGTTACTGGGCTGGGAAATGCAAAAAACTGCAGCGGCGAATATGCATGCATAGCAATTCATTATCTTGTCAAACTTTGCTTCCCCGGGCGGCCGGGCCGGGCTCAAATCCCTGTGTTAGGGAAGAGAGAGTCAAGCATGCTGCACCGGCTGTGCTGTGGATGGCTAGCTGGCTGCCTGCAGCCTTTACTCTGGAGGACAGGACTGGGGGAGAATAAGGGGGAGGAGGAGAGAGAGTCTTCTCTCAGACGGCCGAGTTCACAAAGCTGCTGGGATCTAGTCTGTAGGTCAGCCAGCTGCCTGGGAGAGAGAGGGCAAAGAGGAGGGAGAGGAATGGAAGGATAGGGCAAAGAGGAGGGAGAGGAATGGAAGGATAGGGCAAAGAGGAGGGAGAGGAATGGAGAGAGAGGGCAAAGAGGAGGGAAAGAGATGGAGGGATGGAGAGGGCAGAGAGGAGGGAGAGGGATAGAGGGAGAGGGCAGAGAGGAGGGAGAGGAATGGAGAGAGAGGGCAGAGAGGAGGAATAGGGATGGAGGGAGAGGGCAAAGAGGGGGGAGAGGAATGGAGAGAGAGGGCAAAGAGGAGGGAGAGAGATGGAGAGAGAGGGCAGAGAGGAGGGAGAGAGATGGAAGGAGAGGCAGGGTGGGAAGGATGGAGGGATGGAGGGATGGAGAGGGCAGAGAGGAGGGAGATGGATGGAGGGAGAGGGCAGAGAGGAGGGAGAGGGATGGAGGGAGAGGGCAGAGAGGAGGGAGAGAGATGGAGGGATGGAGATGGCAGAGAGGAGGGAGAGAGATGGAGGGATGGAGAGGGCAGAGAGGAGGGAGAGGGGATGGAGGGAGAGGGCAGAGAGGAGGGAGAGAGATGGAGGGATGGAGAGGGCAGAGAGGAGGGAGATGGATGGAGGGAGAGGGCAGAGAGGAGGGAGAGGGATGGAGGGAGAGGGCAGAGAGAAGGGAGAGAGATGGAGGGATGGAGAGGGCAGAGAGGAGGGAGAGGGGTGGAGGGAGAGGGCAGAGAGGAGGGAGAGAGATGGAAGGAGAGGCAGGGTGGGAAGGATGGAGGGATGGAGGGATGGAGAGGGCAGAGAGGAGGGAGAGAGATGGAAGGAGAGGCAGGGTGGGAAGGATGGAGGGATGGAGGGATGGAGAGGGCAGAGAGGAGGGAGAGGGATGGAGGGATGGAGAGGGCAGAGAGGAGGGGGATGGATGGAGGGAGAGGGCAGAGAGGAGGGAGAGAGATGGAGGGATGGAGATGGCAGAGAGGAGGGAGAGAGATGGAGGGATGGAGAGGGCAGAGAGGAGGGAGATGGATGGAGGGAGAGGGCAGAGAGGAGGGAGAGGGATGGAGGGAGAGGGCAGAGAGGAGGGAGAGAGATGGAGGGATGGAGAGGGCAGAGAGGAGGGAGAGGGATGGAGGGAGAGGGCAGAGAGGAGGGAGAGGAATGGAGGGAGAGGGCAGAGAGGAGGGAGAGAGATGGAGGGATGGAGAGGGCAGAGAGGAGGGAGAGGAATGGAGGGAGAGGGCAGAGAGGAGGGAGAGAGATGCAGGGAGAGGCAGGGTGGAGGCAGAATGCAGAGAAGCAGAGGACGGATGAAGGGAAAGATGGATAGAGGGGATGGATGCGGTTACAGTGAGGCTCAAAAACAGTGGTCTCAGCGTCACTCTGTGATGACCTAACAGAGGACAGGAACCAGCCTGGGTCAAATTCCACTGTCACTCCAAATCTTCACAAGGACAATACCAGCAGTACCTGTACTAGGGAATGGGGGGCTTACAATACCAAGACCAGCCTGTCACACAGTCAGATCATTATAGAGTCATTTATGATTATTTTAGGTACATTTACTCATCTTTTCCTGCAATTTCTCAGGCGAAACCTGTATTTCTGCCATTGCTCAAAGGGTTTTACTGACAGTGCAGGACTAGCTACATGTGTAGGATCTTAATTTGACCAGTTTCTCACAGAAGGAAAATAATCCTGCAGCAACAGGACATTTGAATTATTGTGTGTATTATAATTAATCTACATTTTTGTAGGCCTTTATACATTTTTAGTTAGGGCAAATCAAGTCTAACATTTTTAAACCTAGAATACACTAGCTACAACTTTGCATTTCCTGCTATGAAGGACATTTCCTGCAACAACAGGGTGATCAAAGTAAGATCCTATATCTGTATGTGCATTTTAATCAAACACACACAGCCTGTGATCTAAAAATACGGCCCAGTGAAAACAAATCAATTAGAGAGCATGCTTCAAATTCCTGAAGGTACTGAAAGAGACGTTCTGAAAACAAAAAGGAGGATTTATAAAAGACGCTGCAGCCCAAAATGTGAGAGACGGGACTGCAAGGCATGGCGGAGAGAGAAAGAGAGAGAGGCACAGGGTGACCCATTTTCACTGCAGCCCACAAATATATGGGTACTGTCTGAGAAGGAGAGGACACATACCGCCTGAGCAGGAAGCAGAAAAACAGCCAGCCAGCCAGCCAGCCAGACAGACACACTCATACAGACTGAGAGCCAGACAGATAGACACACAGGCAGACATCATGCCTCCCTCTCTCTCTCTGTCTGTCTCCACGCTGTGTCTCAGGTGAGGCTGGTTAATTGGACGAGGTGTCTCACCTGTTGTTTACTTCTCCTCCTGTCTCAATCCCCAGGGAGACACACCTGCTCTCCAACCTCCCCTACCCATCACAACCTACTCAGCAGTCAAGACGAAAATGTGTCTGTCTGTGTGAGGTTGGTTAGTGGTGGGAGACAGAGACAACAGGGGCCCTCTTGGTGCACAAACAGCCGCTCTTTGAATGAACCCCCCTCATGGTCACTGCCGAAATAATCCCTCCCTTTCTACAGAGGACGAACAGAATAGCGATGATGCTGTCTCTGTCTGTCTGTCTGTCTGTCTGTCTGTCTGTCTGTCTGTCTGTCTGTCTGTCTGTCTGTCTGTCTGTCTGTCTGTCTGTCTTTGTTCAAGCCAGGTGTGAGAGACAGCCAGCCCAGCCAGCAGTAGCAGTGTGTTGTCTCCACAGGGACTCAGAAAAGAAAGAGGAGAGCGGGAGCCCCATCCCCAGCCTAAGAGCACTGAAACTCAATTCACCCATATCGTGTCCATTAAGGCCTGATTCATGCTCTGCTCACCAGGGGGCCTGCAACGGCCATCCATCTTGTCTACTGTCGAAGCAAGGGAAGGAAGGAAGGGTGCCTATCGTTAACCTTCTCCTGCCTGCCTGGCAGATCTAGGGCCACGCTAGACAGAGTAGACATTATCCTATCCTATCAAGCCATCCTACTGCACCAGTAAAAACATCAGGCAGTTTTAAATGGCACCATATTCCCTACATAGTGCACTACTTATGGGTCTGGTCAAAAGTAGTACATTTTATAGGGAATATAGTTCCATTTGCGAGCAGCCTCTCTCTCTCTTGCTGCTGGCGGTGGTCTAGTGGCTCCATTTCCTCCAGCCAACAATGAGTAAACACATCTAGCAGAAAAGAGGTCCACCGGGTCAGAGCCACCCTTCCCCCCAACCGTCTCTTTATTTACTTTTCCTCTCTCTCTAGTCATCTTCCTCTACAGATGTTGCTGAGAATGTTCATGCACAGCAGGAAATGCAAACTTGTAGTGTATTAAAGGTTTAACAAGGCTTCTAATGTCTGTAATTTCAGACTTGATTTGCCCTAAAGAAATATGTATCAACCCCATACAAGAAATATATAAATATTAGGACGAGAAATGTACAATAACATTCTGGATTTGATAAAATTAAGTTGGATCTTAGCCATTTTTTTAATGCTGAACTTAATATATGAGTGTTTGTGGAACACTAAAAGTTAAGTATATTATACGAAAAAATACATCATATTGGAAATACTCAAAA
The DNA here is from genome assembly GCF_020615455.1 of Coregonus clupeaformis. Lineage (NCBI taxonomy): Eukaryota > Metazoa > Chordata > Actinopteri > Salmoniformes > Salmonidae > Coregonus > Coregonus clupeaformis. The sequence continues at coordinate 29,808,992 of NC_059214.1, forward strand.
AGTTGATGCAAATAGTTACCTACATTTTTTAAAAGTGGAACTAGCACAATATTTTTTACAGCGTATTCCTCTCTCTCTTTGAGCATGGTTCTGCAGTGTAATGGAAGAAAGACTTGGAGCAGGTCACAGCTAGGTTTGGAGAAGGCTACAGTATGTGTCTGGGCTCCCTGTACTGTTCCTACAGACCCCTGGTCCTCACAAACCTATCAGGAGGCCAGCCTGGCAGCCATTCCTAACAACATGGCACCATGTTGTCAGAGCCAGCAAGGCAAACACACATGACACACAGATGACAAACACACGTTACCACATGGACATATATGATGTACAACAACAGCCTTGTGACAAAAAAGCAATAAGGACTGAAGGCTAGGTTAAGGCTACCAAGCTTGCTAGGACAGTATATCTGACTGCAACTTCAATTGGCACTGAGGTGTGAAGCGAGAGGTGTCGAAGTCCTTTAGCCCAACAATGACAGGAGAGTTCCACAGCCTATCCCACCCAAATGCAGAGGCCTTTGAAGCCCCTTCCTGCTGCTCAGAGGTTATTAGCATACAGTACCCACTGGATGTAAAAAATTATAAGGCACGAAAAGAGTACAAAAATAACCTCCTTATGGAAAATCAAGAAACACTTTTTGCTGACTATTATAAAAATGGGAACATAAGCAACTTAATCTTCCACACCATCCCCTGGCATGGCACAGTGCTATATTAACACACTACCCCACTGTTAAGAGTGGGGGTGTTAGCGATGGTTGGAAACTCAGGATACTAGACAATGAGGACTCTAGTCAGCCAATATACATCTCTACAAGTCTGGAACAGTATTGGTATAGCGCAACCCCAAACAGTTTCAGCTGGACTTTCGTCTAATCAAATAAATAGCTCAGCAGGAGAAGCTCTCCCTTGAGAAAGATAACCCCACCCCGAGCCGGTCAGACCAGACCTCTTCATTATATAACCCCACAGATAACCCTACGGGGGGCCAGTATGAAAAATGTATGCACTCACTAATTGTAAGTCGCTCTGGATAAGAGCGTCTGCTAAATGACTAAAATGTCAATTGGATCACTAAAGAAAAATGAAATGAAGGATAAATTCACCCAGCTGGAGGTAAGGCAGGTGGAGCTGGAACAGCAGGTGAACACACTCCAGTCAGCACAGACCCAGACAACAGTCCCTTAACACACCCCCTTAACCAGACCTGGAGAGTTGGTGGTGGAGAGAGACATATCTGCACTCTGGACTGTGGTGAGACAACATCAACAGGAGAAAGAGCAGGAGCAGGAGAAGAACAGAGTACTAGAGGAGAGGATCAGAGTGCTGGAGGAGAAGGTGAGAACAATGATGGGTGACAGAGAACAATCCATTAGAGAGCTGGCCACCCCCGCAGAGAAGCCAGTAGAACAGCCCACCTCAGATCCTGACCATAGCCTCGACATCACAGCCAGACAAACAAATGAAGAACCCCAAGCCCAGGGGATCCCACCCCCTCTGAGCACCCCCCCCCCCCTGTCAGCCACCCTGATAGCCCTCCTGATGACCCCCCCACACCCACTAAGGACATACACAAGCCACAGACTGTACTCCTTATGGACTCAAACGGGAAATACATACAAGAAAATTACTTTTTCCCAAACACACAGTGTCTAAACTCTGGTGTCCGAACACCCAGCGCGCCCTAGACCTTTTGTCTGAGGACCAACTAAGATCACCTAGCCACATAATAATACACACAGGCACAAACACAGCAGGAAAGGGTGGCCACAGCACTCAAGGGAGTGATTGAAAAAGCTTATTCTACTTTCCCCAATGCACAAGTGGTTATCTCCACCCAGCTACCACGAAAAGACCCACCCTGCTACCATACAGCGGGTAAACGCAAGTATTTCCCGTGACTGTGCCTCAAAACCAAATGTCTACCTGGCCCACCACTCCACCCTGGACTTGAACAGCCTTTACGACCAGATCCACCTATACAAGGCAGCAGTGCCCACCTTCGCCCGGACCATAAAGGACATCGCCCTCAACCGCAGCCCCAAAACCTCACACAGGAGAAACAGATCAACAGACACCCCGCCCAGACCAGCGAGACACTCTCCCAGACCAGCAGGCTCTGCTCACACTTACTGGTCTGAGGCCAAACCATACAACTAACAACACTGGACACTTTATGGAGCACAAAGCCTTCACTATCTCATCCTGGAATATCCAAGGCCTGAGGTCATCTGCCTTTGGCCTAAAGAGCAGGAACCTGGACTTCACCAAAGAAATCAGAAATACAAATATTGTCATCATACAAGAAACACGGTATAGAGGAGATGGACCCACTGGTTGCCCTCTAGGTTACAGAGAGCTGGTAGTCACATCCACCAAACTACCAGGTGTGAAACAGGGAAGGGACTCAGGGGGTATGCTAATTTGGTAAAGAGCAGACCTAACTCACTCTATTAAATTAATCAAAACAGGAACATATTACATTTGGCTAGAAATTCAAAAGGAAATGATCCCAACAGAGAAAAATGTCCTCCTGTGTGCTACCTATATCCTGCCACTAGAATCCCCATACTTTAATGAAGACAGCTTAGAAATTCAAAAGGAAATCATCTCAACAGAGAAAAATGTCCTCCTGTGTGCTACCTATATCCCGCCACTAGAATCCCCATACTTTAATGAAGACAGCTTCTCCATCCTGGAGGGGGAAATCAATCACTTCCAGGCCCAGGGACATGTACTAGTCTGTGGCGACCTAAATGCCAGAACTGGACAAGAACCTGACACCCTCAGCACACAGGGGGACAAACACACACCTGGAGGTGACAGCATTCCCTCCCCCTTATGCCCCCCTAGGCACAACTATGACAACATAACCAACAAAAACGGGTCACAACTCCTGCAGCTCTGTCTCACGCTGGGTATGTACATAGTCAATGGTAGGATTCGAGGAGACTCCTATGGTAGGTACACCTATAGCTCATCTCTTGGCAGTAGTACTGTAGACTACTTTATCACTGACCTGAACCCACAGTCTCTCACAGTCAGCCCACTGACACTCCTATCATATCACAGCAAAATCACACTCTACTTGAACAGAGCAATACTCAATCATGAGGCATCAAAGCCAAAGAAACGGAATTATATTAAGATATGCTATAGATGGAAAGAAAGTAGTGTAGAAACCTACCAAAAAACAATTATGCAACAACAAATTAAATCCCTTTTAGACAACTTCCTGGACAAAACGTTTCACTGTAATAGTGAAGGTGTAAACTTGGCAGTAGAAAACCTAAACTGTATATTTGACCTCTCAGGTTCCCTGTCAAATCTCAAATGTTTTAACAGAAAACCAAAGAAAATTAACAACAATAACAAATGGTTTGATGAACAATGCAAAAACCTAAGAAAGAAATTGAGAAACCTATCCAACCAAAAACATAGAGACCCAGAAAACCTGAGCCTACGCCTTCACTATGGTGAATCACTAAAACAATACAGAAATACACTACGGAAAAAGAAGGAACAGCACGTCAGAAATCAGCTCAATGTAATTGAAGAATCCATAGACTCTAACCACTTCTGGGAAAATTGGAAAACACTAAACAAACAACAACACGAAGAGTTATCTATCCAAAACGGAGATGTATGGGTAAACCACTTCTCCAATCTTTTTGGCCCTATAACAAAGAACAAACAGCAAAAACATATACATGATCAAATACAAATATTAGAATCAACTATTAAAGCCTACCAGAACCCACTGGATTCTCCAATTACATTGAATGAACTACAGGACAAAATACAAACCCTCCAACCCAAAAAGGCCTGTGGTGTTGATGGTATCCTCAATGAAATGATAAAATATACAGCCCACAAATTCCAATTGGCTATACTTAAACTCTTTAACATCATCCTTAGCTCTGGTATCTTCCCCAATATTTGGAACCAAGGACTGATCACCCCGATCCACAAAAGTGGAGACATATTTGACCCAAATAACTACCGTGGGATATGCGTCAACAGTAACCTTGGGAAAATCCTCTGCATTATCATTAACAGCAGACTCGTTCATTTCCTCAGTGAAAACAATGTACTGAGCAAATGTAAAATTGTCTTTTTACCAAATTACCGCATGACAGACCACATATTCACCCTGCACACCCTAACTGACAAACAAACAAACCAAAACAAAGGCAAAGTCTTCTCATGCTCTATTGATTTAAAAAAAGCTTGACTCAATTAGGCATGAGGGTCTGCTAAACAAATTGATGGAAAGTGGTGTTGGGGGAAAAACATACAACATTATAAAATCCATGCACACAAACAACAAATGTGTGGTTAAAATTGGCAAAAAACACACACCTTTCTTTCCACAGGGCCATGGGGTGAGACAGGGATGCATCTTAAGCCCCACTCTCTTCAACATATACAGTGGGGAGAACAAGTATTTGATACACTGCCGATTTTGCAGGTTTTCCTACTTACAAAGCATGTTGAGGTCTGTAATTTTTATCATAGGTACACTTCAACTGTGAGAGACGGAATCTAAAACAAAAATCTAGAAAATCACATTGTATGATTTTTAAGTAATTAATTTGCATTTTATTGCATGACATACGTATTTGATACATCAGAAAAGCAGAACTTAATATTTGGTACAGAAACCTTTGTTTGCAATTACAAAGATCATACGTTTCCTGTAGGTTTTGACCAGGTTTGCACACACTGCAGCAGGGATTTTGGCCCACTCCTCCATACAGACCTTCTCCAGATCCTTCAGGTTTCGGGGCTGTCACTGGGCAATACGGACTTTCAGCTCCCTCCAAAGATTTTCTATTGGGTTTACGTCTGGAGACTGGATAGGCCACTCCAGGACCTTGAGATGCTTCTTACGGAGCCACTCCTTAGTTGCCCTGGCTGTGTGTTTCGGGTCGTTGTCATGCTGGAAGACCCAGCCACGACCCATCTTCAATGCTCTTACTGAGGGAAGGAGGTTGTTGGCCAAGATCTCGCGATACATGGCCCCATCCTTCCTCCCCTCAATACGGTGCAGTTGTCCTGTCCCCTTTGCAGAAAAGCATCCCCAAAGAATGATGTTTCCACCTCCATGCTTCACGGTTGGGATGGTGTTCTTGGGGTTGTACTCATCCTTCTTCTTCCTCCAAACACGGCGAGTGGAGTTTAGTCCAAAAAGCTCTATTTTTGTCTCATCAGACTACATGACCTTCTCCCATTCCTCCTCTGGATCATCCAGATGGTCATTGGCAAACTTCAGACGGGCCTGGACATGCGCTGGCTTGAGCAGGGGGACCTTGCGTGCGCTGCAGGATTATAATCCATGACGGCTTAGTGTGTTACTAATGGTTTTCTTTGAGACTGTGGTCCCAGCTCTCTTCAGGTCATTGACCAGGTCCTGCCATGTAGTTCTGGGCTGATCCCTCACCTTCCTCATGATCATTGATGCCCCACGAGGTGAGATCTTGCATGGAGCCCCAGACCGAGGGTGATTGACCGTCATCTTGAACTTCTTCCATTTTTTAATAATTGCGCCAACAGTTGTTGCCTTCTCACCAAGCTGCTTGCCTATTGTCCTGTAGCCCATCCCAGCCTTGTGCAGGTCTACAATTTTATCCCTGATGTCCTTACACAGCTCTCTGGTCTTGGCCATTGTGGAGAAGTTGGAGTCTGTTTGATTGAGTGTGTGGACAGGTGTCTTTTATACAGGTAACGAGTTCAAACAGGTGCAGTTAATACAGGTAATGAGTGGAGAACAGGAGGGCTTCTTAAAGAAAAACGAACAGGTCTGTGAGAGCCGGAATTCTTACTGGTTGGTAGGTGATCAAATACTTATGTCATGCAATAAAATGCAAATTAATTACTTAAAAATCATACGATGTGATTTTCTGGATTTTTTTAGATTCCGTCTCTCACAGTTGAAGTGTACCTATGATAAAAATTACAGACCTCTACATGCTTTGTAAGTAGGAAAACCTGCAATACCGGCAGTGTATCAAATACTTGTTCTCCCCACTGTATATCAATGAATTGGCAAGGGCACTAGAACAGTCTGCAGCACCCAGCCTCACCCTACTAGAATCTGAAGTCAAATGTCTACTGTCTGCTGATGATCTGGTGCTTCTGTCCCCAACCAAGGAGGGCCTACAGCAGCACCTAGATCTTCTGCACAGATTCTGTCAGACCTGGGCCCTGACAGTAAATCTCAGTAAGACAAAAATAATGGTGTTCCAAAAAAGGTCCAGTTGCCAGGACCACAAATACAAATTCCATCTAGACACCGTTGCCCTAGAGCACACAAAAAACGATACATACCTCGGCCTAAACATCAGCGCCACAGGTAACTTCCACAAAGCTGTGAAATATCTGAGAGACAAGGCAAGAAGGGCCTTCTATGCCATCAAAAGGAACATAAAATTCGACATACCAATTAGGATCTGGCTAAAAATACTTGAATCAGTTATAGAACCCACTGCCCTTTATGGTTGTGAGGTCTGGGGTCTGCTCACCAACCAAGAATTCACAAAATGGGACAAACACCAAATTGAGACTCTGCATGTAGTATTCTGCAAAAATATCCTCTGTGTACAACGTAAAACACCAAATAATGCATGCAGAGCAGAATTACATGGAGAAGAGTCCCCTAAGCAAGCTGGTCCTGCGGCTCTGTTCACAAACACAAACAGACCCCACAGAGCCCCAGGACAGCAACACAATTAGACCCAACCAAATCATGAGAAAACAAAAAGAGAATTACTTGACACATTGGAAAGAATTAACAAGAAAACGATACACTAGAATGCTATTTGGCCCTAAACAGAGAGTACACAGTGGCAGAATACATGACCACTGTGACTGACCAAAAATTAAGGAAATCTTTGTACAGACTCAGTGAGCATAGCCTTGCTATTGAGAAAGGCCGCCGTAGGCAGAGCTGGCTCTAAAAGAGAAGACAGGCTATGTGCACACTGCACACAAAATGAGGTGGAGACTGAGCTGCACTTCCTAACTTCCTGCTAAATGTAAGACCATATTAGAGACACATACTTCCCTCAGATTACACAGACCCACAAAGAATTTGAAAACAAATCCAATTTTGATAAACTCCCATATCTATTGGGTAAAATATCACAGTCTGCAATCACAGCAGCAAGATTTGTGACCTGTTGCCACAAGAAAAGGGCAACCAGTGAAGAACAAACACCATTGTAAATAGAACCTATATTTATGTTTATGTATTTTCCTTTTTGTACTTTAACTATTTGCACATCATTATACCACTGTATATTGACATAATATGACATTTGAAATGTCTTTATTATTTTGGAACTTTTGTGAGTGTAATGTTTACTGTTCATTTTGTATTATCTATTTCACTTGCTTTGGCAATGTAAACATATGTTTCCCATGCCAATAAAGCCAGAGAGAGAGAGAGACTCAGGGGGTATGCTGAATCATTTTCACGCTCAAACATCACTGATAAATAACCAGCCGATGCATTTCCTGCAGCTGAGCACATGGAATGGCAATGAATTGGTGGACACAGCCAGTCAGCCGGTAAGTGCAGCCTTTCACACAGCAGTATGGACCTCTAGTGCAGACTCATAAGTAAAACCGGCTGAGCACTCAAAAGCTCACCAGTTTCCATCTTTAAAAAAGACAGATACCTGAGCTCATTCTATGAAATATCGTATCAAGTCGTGAATCCGTGTCAGTAGCCTAAGTCACCCAAATATAAGTGGTGACTGGTAGTAGCGTTGGCACGGGTGCCTGCTTGGCCATGTGCATGCCCTGTGTGCTCACTGTGCCACTGCCAGCCCTTCGGTTGACTTCATTCTAATAAATGAGTGGTTAGCCTATGTGGAGCGAGACATGTCACAACGCCATAGAGACAAATACAGGTGGATCTTCGTTTACTTCTTCCCAGCAACATTACAGGCTTCACTCGGCTCATTGGTGAGATTTGATGTACAGTTTTTTTCCAAACTAAAAACCCCGTGCTTTCCGTATAGGCTACTACTACACACACACACACACACACACACATTGCGCGCGCTGCACCTGCGCGCGCACACACACACACACACACACACACACAATTCCCCCCATGCAGCCTAGTTGCTTATCTCCCTCACGCGCACATTCTTGCGTCTCGGTGGTTATAATATATTATGTATCACTATAGGGAGCCGGTTCTCGTACCAACGGACTGAAAAAAACAAGTAATCTGACAGATGCGGATGCATTATTTAAGAACAAGTCTCTTGTTATTAGTCAAGTGTTAATCTTCGATGCCCAAATTGCCCTGTGCCTTCCCAAATCGCATCTGACAGACGTGTAATTAGTGTGTGTGTGCCACGAGCTCTCTCTCTCTCGCTCAGGTTGGTTTCCATTATTTATGAATAAAACAAATAGAACTGACAGATGGTCATATAGATCCTCCCTCTGCATTATCTAATCAATAGCCTACACTAAAAACCATGGTAATTAGAAATCATCACAATGTTATTCAAATAGTGTCTTGTGCTTAAAAATTATAGCAGTATTACTATGCAAATAACATGCAGAATGCAGACTTGTCCGCAACAAGCCCATTGCTTGTCATTCATTGCAGAATAACACTATCACAATCGGCAGGCGAGATGCAATCTAGAGCCGTCAGAAAAAGACAGAGCACAGCTAGACAAACTAGATAGTATATTAGGGGCTTGGAAAATTGCGTACTTTGGTGGAATGATGGACACAGAGCCGTCCATAGCAGTCCTCTCTACACCATGCTGCCTGCGGATGTGATCAAGTTGAGATTGTTTTCGTGACAGGCAGCATGCGCTGGGCTGGCATGTGAGCGCCGCAACTCCGCAGCTCTATAGCTCCGGAGCGTAACCACAGCATACAAGTGATGATTTACAAATACTAGGCTGCTACAGTAAAAGTAAAGACAGTTATACAGTGAAGGAAAAGCAGTAAGTCACCTGCTGCCAGTTCTCCTCCAGCGAAGGCATCGCAGAGAAATAGCCAGTGTCATGCACGAGTTGGAGTTCCTGAAAAATACTGTAATTCGCCAACACGTCCATGTTGATGCGCGATTTGAAAACAATTTACTTTGATCCACTGGAGGAAAAAAAAGACAATCCTACTTGTGTATGGTAGGTCTAAACGGTTAACAAAAAAATATTATTCAGATACTCCTCGTGCGTCTGTCCGTGCACCAGAAAGTATCGCTCTATATGCCACTGGAACCAAATAATACGCACAATAACCACTATAAAGAAATATAAAATAATAGTTGAATACTGTGTCACTGAATTGCAATCCTTTTTCTCTGGTGCTAACTATCAGGTCTTCAGTCCAGGAGCGGGATGCCAACTCGGTGACTTGAAAAGTCCATCTATTTCCGCATTACCAGATTGCAATCTTCGCTCTATAAATTCCAGGTTGCTTTTTTCCCCTGGCTGCTGTGGCTTCAGCAGGCGACTAGCTCGGGCTAGCTGTCTAGTGAGTGGAGCGAGCCAAGGGACTCGAAGGGGGGAGTGGTTTGTTGTCAGTCAATTCCGTGCGTGACCATGTAAGGTAAATAGGGTTGACGGACCTCACTGGCGTCCAATTAAGGCGGCGCTAAAATAGGTAAAAAGGAGGAGTTAGAACGAATGGAGAGCCGTTATTGGCTCTGTGAAGCTGTCACTCTGGCCATACATGACAGTGAAAGGTGAGCTATTTTTAGATGTCTATATAAATGCAGCAGCATTTTTCTTTCACTCAGTATAAGTCCGTGGCTGAAGAGGAAGCACATACGAACCTTCCAGACGTCAAAATACCTTATCTTAAACACATTTAATACTCCTAAAGCATGTTTTCAGTGTAGCCTAATTCATATTTTTTCCCGAAACTTTAATCTTAAAAGACGGTTTTAGTGGAAGAAGCGTCCAGAGAGAAGACCAACAGGGACTGTGAGGTTGTGATGTAACAGCTTTCCCAACACAAAACCGCTCCTAGGCGACTTCTCTTGTGGTTTGAGGTTGCAGGCTTTTACTGGAAACCCGCTGTGTAATACTGAACTCAGCGTGTGGACTATCTATCTGTAGCTTGAAGGAGAAACTAATACAAGACCCATAGCCTACACGTTTTTCTGCCCCTTAAAATGCACACTAAACCTTATCAAAACGTTTTTATTATTATACAGTACTTCTTGGTCATATGGATTGTGAATACTTTCACTATGAATATCAAAAGTGTTAACTGTTGATTGGGGTTGTAAATTGATAATGTGGCCATATTAAGGCATGCATTAACTCTAGCCTAATAAAGATATCAAATAAAAACATTACATTCATGTGCAATTATATAACCCTTACAATAGAATAATAACAGCATGTATCACATTTACTGTCTGGTAGAACATAACTAATCAATCAGACATTATTTTAAGTTTGACAGTTGTAAGTACTGTACCTGTTATATATTTAACAATGCTTACCTGGACAGTAATAACACTGTGCCTATGTGTATAATTTAAATATAAAGGTTTAATAGGCTACCTAATGTAAATAACCTAAGAAACATTAAGTCTCTCCTTGGTTAGTAAGCTACACAATGACATTTGTAAACATACAGGTTTCCAATGAATGTATGGCTCACTGCTTTTCTCCTTTCACTGTGAACCTTTCACAACATATCTGTATCTATGATATGTACGCCTGCATGCCTATGTACACCACTCATATACAGTATAAACAATGTGCATTGAGGCCATCGTTAGGCTACAGTCCATCTCTGACTTGATATTGTAATCTGACAAACTAGCCAATTCATCCTGCAAACACGTGTACAAACCATGCAATCAGATTCACCATAGTATATAATAGTAATCATGACAATTATTGTGACACATATTGTGCCATGACATGGCCTGGCTGTGACTGCGTCCCAAATGGCACCCTATTCTCAAGTGCACTACTTTCGAAGAGAGCCTCTGGTCAAAAGTAGTGCACTATAAAGGGAATAGGGTGCTATTTAGGATTAAACCTACTGCTGTGTTTACAGCATCCTGATCCATCATTATATTGATAATCAGACAACATCCGCTTAGTAACCATTTACAATGTAGTCCAAAGCCATCAATATGGTAAAATAGGATATGGGTGGAGGGGACGACCCAGTCAGCACAGCAAACCAAGACAGCGGGATTTAATCACTATTTCAGTGGGCATAGGAAAAGGTTCCATGCAATAACCATGATGTATTGTGACACATTGTGAAGTTGCACACCCAGTGGTTACATATGATGAGGATTACATGTGTTGCACTGAGGATACTGAGCAATGCTCTAGAAGTTAGTATGTTGCTCCATCTTTTGTCTCCAGTGACTTTTGTTGTAAATAGCCTGTATTGTTATTTAGTCCTCTCACAATGACATAGTAATAATTGGTTATACTCTTTATTTGGAGGCCTTGAAAATTGAAATGAAAATTATGTAATTACTATGTAGTAACAATATAATAGTGAATAGGAAATAAATAGCCAATATGTTTCCAACCTGCATTTAGTGTCTATCTTTACAGTAGTAATTTATAGAGTATTTTAGTGTTAGTGAGTAATTGAGTTTGTACCATGTGTTGTGCTTTCTCCTGCTCCCTCTCCTCCCCCCGGGGACTGGGAGCTTGGTCTCAGTGGAGTACGGGGGCAGATGGTTGCTAGATTGGCTGTTTCAGGACATTTTCCCTATTGATTTTTACAGGTCTCTCTGCCATAGGGAATTAGCTAGAGCAAAGGGAGGAGGATGACTGAGGGCTGCAGAGGTGGGTGGGGGTAGGATAAGGGATGAGAGTGTGTGTGTACTGTGTATGTCTGCGAGTGTGTGTGTGCGTGCGTGCGCGTACGAGTATGAGTGCGTGTGTTTGTGTTTGTGTGGTGAATGAGCCCTCTCGGTCTTTGACTGCAACTGAAACACACAGGAGATGATACCAGTTGTTTGCAGCTGGGCGCCTGGTCGCTCCAGGCCTTTCCAAAAAATTAGCGCTGCTACACCCGCCTGAGGGGGGTCAGATGTCGCTGCTTCCGGCTGTGGCGTGTACGTACCCACATAGCAACGCTTCTCGCTGGGATTGGCCAGAGGGCAAGGATGGGGAAAGGAGTGGAGGATGGGGGTGTAGAGGAGGGAGGGTGTGTTAAGGGCAGGTGTGTGTTAGTGTGTGTGTGTGTGGTGTGTGTGAGATTCAGCCGGGCTGTGGGACACAGCTGGACCCTCTTACCCTTGATGGTGGGTACGCTCCTCTCCCTGCTGGTAACCCTCTGCCCACCATGTCTGGAACAGCTGCTTCTCAGCCAGCCTGAGCCTCACAGCCTCCCAGGCCCAACACATCCCAGAGCACCAAACTGCAGTACACACAGACACACAGACAACCGCAGCACTGCCAACCTGCCTCCTAGGCCTAACACAACCCAGAGCACCAAACTGCAGTACACACAGACACACAGACACCCGCAGCACTGCCAACCTGCCTCCTAGGCCTAACACAACCCAGAGCACCAAACTGCAGTACACACAGACACAAAGACACCCGCAGCACTGCCAACCTGCCTCCTAGGCCTAACACAACCCAGAGCACCAAACTGCAGTACACACAGACACACAGACACCCGCAGCACTGCCAACCTGCCTCCTAGGCCAACGCAGCCCAGAGCAGCACAACACACTGCAGCAGCCACACATCCACAGCAGAAATACTAGTTCTATAGTAGTAACTCTGCACACAATAAGATAGACAATAGTGGTCAATACTGCTAGGATTTTGTCCTGCATAAAGCTTCTTAGTTGTTCTTAGTTGTAGCCTATGACTATCCTGGCCAGATGATGTGGTTAAGAAAAACTTCTGGGCCTGGGAAAAAGTAACGCTTCCAAAGCCTTTATGGGAAGAATATCTGGCTAATTGTTGAAGTCGGGTCACAAAGACAGCGGCAGGTGCAAACAAAGATGACAACTCCATCTCTTTCAGTGGAGAGGATAATCCAGTGCTCCGTTAGTTGTAATTGGCTGCGTAAGCTGTTATGGTTGTGGTTGACATCATGTGGACTTGGCTGTGCATGGATAGTCATGGTAACTGACCCACGGGTTAAACACATGGGGCTTCATTCCTCCCCACTCCATCCTTCCATCTCTCCATCCATATGAACCCTCCCCCATGGGCCATGTCCCCTGGTGAGGCAGTATACCCCAGGGAGAGAGTGGTAGGGCCAGCCCTGTACACACACACACACACACACACACACGCTGCATGTACGCATGGCACACACACAGCCATGTACAAACACACAGCTTGACACTAAGGAGCAGGAGGAGTGTGAGTATACTAATTTCTCACTGCTACACTCATCTCTCTAAAGTCTAGCTCTGTCCCCAGATGTATGCTACCTACCTGGACCAAGGGACTGCCTTCCCAAAAACACCCTCATCATATGTCACTCTCTCTGTGACTAAAAGGCACATGCACCTCAATGTAGTCACTACTGGGAATTTTGACACAGATATCAACATCTACTGAGTATCGCTGCTGATGATTATATACTGTAACAGGCCAGATGCATCTCCACATTCTGATATGCTGAGATGCGCTCCCTCGCTCCCACTTTCCGTTTTTCCCTTTATCCCTTTCTCCCATATCTCCCTCAATCCCTCACTCCTCCCACATCCCTCCCTATTTGCTTCTACCCCATATCTCCCTCAATCCCTCTCGTTCGCTTCCTATTTCTCTCTCTCTCGCTCTCTCTCTCTCTCTCTCTCTCTCTCTCTCTCTCTCTCTCTCTCTCTCTCTCTCTCTCTCTCTCTCTCTCTCTCTCTCTCTCTCTTTCTCTCTCTCTCTCCCTTTATTCCTCTTTCTTTGGCACCCCTCCAGTCATCCCCAGCTTCGGAGTGAGGAATGACCCTGACCTCTAGAAGCATTTGGATGACAGGACACCTTTAACTGGACAAGGAGGGACAGGGAGAAAGAGAGAGCGATGGAGAGAGGGATCACTGCCCTACCATTCAGCCCACCACCATCTATTTTATTATACACTTTTACTCTCTCTCCCCAATAAAGTGTAAAAGGCCTTTGAGCAAAAGGGTTTTGGGTTGGGAGACCTCAAAAGAACAGAATTATTAATTTAGCGCGAGGAATGATACTTTGAATGATAAAGGGAATACATTTATCTCCTCTCTTTCATCTGGCATCTCCCACTGTATGAAAGAGTCAGGAACCAGCGATAGTGTGGATCTCATGAATTCAATCAGGCTTCCTTTACTGTACCACCAGCTCCTCACATTACTCCACTCTCTCTCTCTCTCTCTCTCGCTCTCTCTCTCTCTCTCTCTCTCTCTCTCTCTCTCTCTCTCTCTCTCTCTCTCGCTCTCTCTCTCTCGCTCTCTCTCGCTCTCTCTCTCTCTGGGTGCTGGAAAAACCTTGTTATTCCCTGGCCTTCCCCATGCATTTACTACTAGCATTTCCACACTCGGAGAGAGAGAGAAAGAGGGAGGGATAGAGAGATTGAGAGAGTGGGAGAAAGAGAGAGGAGATTTCACACTATAAAGTGGATCTGTTGGGCAATTCCGTGTTAGCCTTGTCTCCGCCAAAAACACAGCAAACAGGATAAGAGAGAAGACACAGGTTATCCTATCCCATATATAAAACCTTGCCTAGCCATTTATGGGGGAAGCACATGGGAATGACTCCCTTCTGTAGTAAGCCTGTTTGAAATTGGTCTTCCTCTTCTCCTCTCTTGTCCTCCTCCTCTCCTCTCCTTTGGCACACAGAGCTGTAATCTTATTATCCTGCTGTGGGAGGCTGGAGGACAGCCCTCCCCTCACTCTCTCTCTTTCTTTCTCCCTCTCTCCCTCTCTCCCTCTCTACATGGACAAGTAGGAGGAGGAGGCTGAGCCAACTGGCCATACACAGACGCAGGGCCCTGCAAACATCAATCCATTTGACACATCCCTGGACTCTGTCTTCCCCTCCCCTCTCTCTCTCTTGCTTTTGCTTTCTTTTTTTCTCTCTCTGGCTTGCACTTGTTCTCTCCTCCTCTGCTGCGTTCCATCTCCTCTCCTGTGGTCGTGTGCGGATCTAGATAAGTTCAGTAGGGCACAAGGAACGAGAGCGAGGGAACGCCAAGCACACACTCATGCACAAACCCAAAATCCCAAACCAAGATAAAGTAGCACAGAACGGCTCTGCGTCCGCTGTCCCTGTCCAGGCTTCCCCTGGCCTTCCCTTGCCTTATCTCCACATGGCTGAGCCAAGTGTAAATATTTAAAAAGAGGGCCGTGGGTGGTGCTTGTGGCGTCTCGGAAGACCTCCCCCTCTGCCCCCCTCCCTCCTCCTCTGCCCCCCCTCCACGTCCCCTCCACTCTGAGACTCGCGGTTACCACAGGCAATATAGGGAAAGGACCCAATCATGACGACCCCTTGCTGTGTTAAATGGGTACAGAAGAAGACTTGGCGAGGGGGGCGGAAGGGGTACAGGCTTCTTCAAAGCCGGTCCTAACTGCGTCAAATTCCGAACTCCCTTTATCACTGTTCCCAGATCCAGTTGCACCAGTCGGAGAGCTTCGATATTGGAGCTCACACACACACACACACACACACACACACACACACACACACACACACACACACACACACACACACACACACACACACACACACACACACACACACACACACACACACACACACACACATAACCTACAACTCTTAACCTTGCACACACACACTCACCATCCCCAAATAAAGTGCAGCACATCCCCCAAAGCCGCGGTAGCTCCTTAATATGTAACAGTGATATTGCTCTCCCCAACCCCCTCTGCAACCTATATTATTAATAATGGATGTAAGGGAAGCAATATGTCCTAGTGCTGTGGGAGGTATAGGAGGTTAAGCATATTCTAAAGCTAATTGTGCATTCTGATTTTAATAAAGACAAATGTGTGAGCTTGTGTCAAAGAGGCACCAGCCAAGCAAATACAGATGTAGAATCTGAATTTGAGCCATTTGCTACAGCAGGAAAATAATATTGCAGCAACAGGAAATGTGAATTATTATGTGAATTATAATTAATGGACATTTTTGTAGGGGTTGATAAATTTTTCGTTAGGGCAAATCAAGTCTGAATTTTCAAAGGGGAAATTACAAACTTTATAAGCCTTTTTAAAACTCAAATACCCTACAAGTTTGCATTTCCTGTTGTGCAGGAAAATTCTCAGCAACAAAAGAGTGATCAAATGAAGATCCTACATCTGTAGTGAAGGCAAAGGCAAAGAAGGCAAAGCCCTTTGGCTGAAAACTAATAATAATAGTAACAGTTACCGGTGGTATTTACATAGTATTAAAATGGATGGCAAGTGTCCAAGGGATATGAGTCTGCCTTCATTTGTCCTAGAAAGTGTGCACTCCGATATACCAGAAAGCATGTAATGGGTCTCCATGCTTGATTTTGTGTTTGTGTGTACGTGTGTGTACTATTCTTCAACAGAGATACATAAAAGAGATTGTCAGCTTCTTTGTTGGTTATGTGAGGAATTCCACACATGTTATGCATTTTTCTACAGTCATATATAATACATTGTATGAAGTTTATGAATGTGTAGGTGTGCATGTGGACGTCCTTCAACGTCGGCAAAACACATGAGTTGACTGTTGACTTCAGGAAGCAGAGGAGGGAACATGCTCCGATCCACATCAATGGGACTGTACTAGAGAGAGTCATGAGTTTTAAGTTCCTCTGCGTCCACATCACCGACTTGTCGTGGACCAACAACACCACCACTTTTGTCAAGAGGGCGTAACAGCATCTCTACTTCCTAAGGTGGCTGAAGAAATTCAGCATGCCGCTCCTGGTCCTGACCGGTTGCATCATGGCCTGGTACGGGTATTGCTCCATCCAGGACCGCAAAGCCCTCCAGCTGGTGGTGAAGATGGCCCAGTACATCACTGGGACCGTGCTTCAACCCATCCAGGACATCTACTCTAAACGGTGCCTGAGGAAGGCACGCAGCATCATCAAGGACACCACACACCCCAGCCTGATACCAACAGGCTCAGAGACAGTTTCTATCTACAAGCTATCAGACTGCTGAACACTTGAACTGGACTGACCACCTGCTCTGATTCCCGCACCTTAGCACACATCACAACTGCTGCTACCAGACTCTTATTATACTGCTCAATATATACACTTGCACCCCATCCCCCCTTCCCCAATACATGTATAAATATTGTACTATAAATTGTGCCTTCCTGTATTATACTTATGCTAAAATGTTTATTTTATTCTACTGCCATTTACTGTTTGTATTCGTAATTTGGACTATTTCTTATTGTTGTTGCATTGTCGAGAAGGAACCTGCGTATCAGAGGAGGCTGGTGGGAGGAGCCATAGGAGGACGGGCTCATTGTAATGGCCAAAATGGAATCAATGGAAGTCAAACAGGTTGTTTCCATGTGTTTGGTACCATTCAATTGATTCCATTCCAGCCATTACAATGAGCACGTCCTCCTATAGCTACTCCCACCAGCCTCCTCTGATGTGTATCCCGTACATTCGACTAATACAACTTGAAACTTGTGTGTGGGTGTGCACATATGTGTCTTTCTGTGAGTGCATGCACGTGTGTATGTGTGTGTGGGCAGCCAGGTCAGTCACAGTGTGCTGGTCTCTGTGACACACACCCTGCAGTGGTGTCCCCTGCCTGCAGCATGCTGTTGTTTGAGCCTGGGCCAGAGCTAAGCTGTGTGCTGGTGGACTGTCACTCCCACTTACATCTGCCCTCTGATCAAAGCCTCTACCACCTCCCCCCTGTGGCCCGCCTGGCTCACCCCCTACCCTCCTTTTCATTCCCCCCTCTCCCTCTCTCCCTCCTCTATCTCCCTCTGTCCCTCCAACCTTGACTCCTGCCCCCCTCGTCTGGCTGGGCTGGCACACGGCGGATCGGACGCCAGGCTACTATCACAGGACAGACTGGCAGAGAGAGGGAGGTAGAGAGAAAGAGAGAGAGACAGGGAGGGAGGGAGGGAAGGAAGGAAGGAAGGAAGGAAGGAAGGAAGGAAGGAAGGAAGGAAGGAAGGAAGGAAGGAAGGAAGGAAGGAAGGAAGGAAGGAAGGAAGGAAGGAAGGAGAAGGCAACATACAGAAAGAGAGATCAAGAGACAGAGGAGGAGGACATACTAAGGCATTGTGGTATAACAAGTGGGGACATACTGAGTGACAGAAAGAGGCTTGCTGGTTGGTTGACGACCCCGTTGAGACACCTTCTTTATGAAGTCATAAAGAGAAAGGCTATGGCCAGACTGTTCATCCATTAGATTGACCTTCCTTTTCATAATCAGCCCTTGTCAGCAGGCAGCCCCTTTTACAGCCCAGGTAATGGGTGTTTATACTGTATATACATGCTATATATGGCCAATGTAGCCATATATTCGACATAACCATATAATAATAATTATCGTCGCGTAGGGGTAATCCCACCAGCTTGCAAATTTTACAGGCGGTGATTGACAGTTTGGAATAAATCTTCTCATTTGGTTGTGCTCACTGGAATTAATTACCAGCCAATTGTGTCAGACATATTAATTTAAAAGATTATACATTACATTAACCAAGCGTCTTATTAGCTAGGGTTACATACGCTACGCTTGGGTTTGTGCATTGAAATGAAATCGCATCAGGCAGGAAATGTGGAACGATTTTCCATGGTTGGTTCACCGAATAAGTATAAGTGTGTGTGTGTGTGTGTGTGTGTGTGTGTGTGTGTGTGTGTGATTGTGTATGTTTTTTCCCCCATTTTTCCTGGGACATGTTACCATAGATAACTCACCCACCAATGCCTATCCATCCCTCATTAGAAGACTAGCCCAATCCCATAATAGTTCTCCCCCTGTTAAATCACCCGGCGAGAAGCTCACCACACAATACTGTTGTACGCCATTACATTTCAGAGGTGGCTCGCATGTTTGACATAAAATAAATCGCTAATAAATGAATTCATAATTGGACGCGCTGCTCATGCTGGGAGAAAAGCACTGCGTCACTGACTAAATTAGTTCTTCAGGGGTTGTTGCTATGGGGGGTAGGAGGGAGGCGAGGGAGAGGGGGGGGATGGAGGGGGTGGTGGAAATGAG